>NC_056729.1:1194851356-1195001356 GCF_019279795.1 Protopterus annectens | reverse complement strand
CATAAATACCACAGTAAAAGTAGTCAACAGAAAATTAGGATCCCTCTATAGAATAAAACCATATCTAACACCATTAGCTAAATCCACTATAGCTAGAACTCATTTACTCTCAACCCTTCTTTATGCATCTCCCATCTACACTAACTTCTCCAAAAAGAACCTCAACAAACTAGCTATATCCTATAATAACATTGCCAGATTTGCTACTAGCTCCCCTTATAGGTTCATAGGTTAGTACTAGGCTAACTGCCCTTGCGAGTCATTTTAAGCCTAGCCAATTATCCTCTGTTAGATTCAAACCCTGTACCTTGTGTTTGTAAGGCAAACACCTTAACCATTATGCCACCCTTCCACCCCTCATCACTGTCTTAATCTAAAAAAACTAGGCTGACTTGAACTTCCAAATCTGATACAATTTCATCAACTCTCAATAACTCACAAGGCCCTTAATCAGCCCAACAATACTCCCATACTCTCTAGCTTTATTACACCATATAGTAATCTCAAAAATTTACGATCCTCAAACAAAATCCTTATGAATATAACTAAATCTAAAAACTTAGCAGGTGATTCCTTGTTCTCCAACTCTGTTGGAAAAGTATGGAATCAATTACCACCTGAGCTTAGATCCCAGACCTCTCTCCCACTTTTTAAAATACATCTAAAACACTACTTCAATAACCACTGGTTATGCTCCTGTTGTAACCCTGACTAACATTTTCTTGTCTCTGACCTTCTACCTTCTCTAAATACTAAACTCCTTAAAATACCTTAATATCCTTTTCTCTCATATAAATTATATAAGTGTACTATCAAACTAAGACCTACTAAGATTTGTTAAAAAAAAAAAAAAAAAAACATTTTTATTCTTCTATATTTTTTATAGAATTTATAATATAACTATCTGTTATAATTATAGCTGTTTAAAACTGTTTTTGATGTCATAATTATTGCTGCATAGGACTGTCTCTATGCTTTTTCTTACATTGTATGGTATTTCCTGGAGCTTTTCTCCCCGAGCCTCTACTGAAAATGGACATATATCCAGTTAGACTAGCCCGGTCAACAAATGTAAAATAAATAAAATAAAATAAATAAATACTGCAATGAATGTGGTCATAGACCTGGACTGAAATAAGTGAATAATGCCAGGTACAGTTCAATAAAGATGAAAGCATGAAACCTAACAATGTTAAGGAAATAAAATTTCTATTGCATTAACGATGTTAAGGAAATAAAGTTTCTCCTGCATTAATTAATTGTGGAATTACAGCTGTATTGCAACACCTGCATTATATGAACTGTTCTTCA
Source organism: Protopterus annectens (assembly GCF_019279795.1). Lineage (NCBI taxonomy): Eukaryota > Metazoa > Chordata > Ceratodontiformes > Protopteridae > Protopterus > Protopterus annectens. The sequence continues at coordinate 1,195,000,045 of NC_056729.1, read as the reverse complement.
ATAAACACTGGAAAAATATACCAATTGCTTCATGAAATAATAAAGCTGTGTTGTGCAACATGTGTGTATTTTGGGCTGTTGGTCACAAAACCAATTATTATACCTGCTGTGAACTAAAAACAAACAGAATATCATTAAGTGACTGAAGGATAGCTAATAAAGAGTGTTCCGCTAAACTGTTGATGTGAATATAGGATGGAATGCATTACGATATTTGTTTTGCACTAAGATCTGAAGCAATAATAAGAATGCCCAAGGTATTTTGTGTATCTCAGGATTGTCTTGTGTTAACCATTGCATTTCAGCTATATGCATTCCTGCTCTTAGGTACGCTGCTGCAGTCAAGTATAACACTGTAATAGCTGTAGACTGCAAATATACCATCTGCAACTGTATATGGGTCAGGTAGGCAACCCAGCACTCCAATATGGTTTGTACACATCACAGATATTCCAACCAACTAGGGGTATATTATCTATACCTGCATTCCATGTATTAATGCATAGTTCACCTACTATTTCTGTCATGCATGAATCTCATGCATATGTGCTCACTTGTCACTGCAGTTTTATATAACACTCTACCTCATTTACCAGGTCATATTTTGTTACCAGGTGAGCTCTAGGCACATATCAGTCAATCAATGTGCAGCAGTGGCTCAGTAGCTCAGTTTGGTAAAGGTAGGTCTGATATACATTTTGTCACACACAGACCAGGGTTCAAATCCAGTGACAAATACTACTAAATATTATTGAAGTAGTTATGTATTGTTAACAGATGTTCTCCCCACAGGAATTACAGGTAAATAAATGGCTGCAGTAGCCATTAGAATGTGTTAATAATTTGTGTATTCAGATGTACCAGAGTGTTAACAGCATTGCTCAGCAATGTGATAAGACATCAGAAAATAAAGGCAACAAGTACAATACTAATAAAAGTTAATACAATAAAGAAAATGTGTAATCTTGGTACAGATATGCCTGGTGTATTTGTGAATGTCTGTTGATAGTCTAACCCTATGCCTGACAAGGATGCATGACAGTTGTAAACTCTCTGTAATGTGCAAGATACATGTCTCTCAAGTGTCACACTGTCAAGGACTGTGATCACTGTTGCCTAATCTCTTGGTCACATGATTTATGTCAATAGCACAGTCATACTATAGCAGTCCACAATAAACCTTGGTAGTCATATATGTCCCCCTGACATGTAATAGTCCCCTGTAGTTGTGTACCTGTAGGTGTTGCAGCTTGGCCCATACTGTCCCATGCAGATAGCTTGAGAGGTATGTATGTGCTACAGAACCTATAGGGCACTTGTATACATAATGTAAGGAAAGACCTGTAGAGTATATAAGAGTACTATTGCAAACAATATAACCTATACTGGTATTAATGGACTGTATTTCCCCCCACTCCTTATCTGCATCATAATTTATTATTGTTATACATTGCTTATAGTTTACTATAAACATATGTTGTTCTCAAAACATTATGCTGGGATTTGTGTTTTATTATAGTTATGGATTACCTTGCTGAATTACCTATGTTGTTGGCCTTATGCCATAACTATTACTGGCATGCTGTTACTATACTGTTATCTCACTTATTGCTGTGTTCCATGTGCTATGCAATGTTATGTTACTGAGTTATTTGCAACGTTCTGTCATGCTGTTATAACTAACTAAATGTTCTATTCATTACTAAATTATACACTTTGAAATACTGTACCTCAACATCATAGCTGGTTCCCGGTGAGCCACCTACCCTACCTCAGCTGGCCACAGCACCAGGTCCTAGCACATCTGGGACCCAAGCCGGTGGTGCCCCCTCCACTGACCCTACACAACCTACAGGTGGAATCACCTCAGGGGACAGGGCCCGTCCCCCCCAGGAGCGGGTGTGGAGGGGGAGCTGTCACCCAACAACAGCTACTGGGGATGGTACGCCAGATCATGCATTATGGCTATGAGGATCACCTGGGCCAAAGTGAGGGCACACTGGCCAACCTGGAGGGGCAAGTGGCCCTGGCACCCAGCCACCAGCACAGTCATTTTCGAGGCAGTGAAGCAGCAGTGTTGACTGCCCATGGGTGTGGAGCTCAGTCGCACTGCTGCCGGCTGAGGGCACATGGCTCTCTGGTTCCACAACATCCTCCCCATCCAAGGTGTTTACCTCCTTCATGTGTCACACACTGCCCCTGTATGCTGTCTTGTCTGTTTGCAAATGTAACCTCTCCTACCCAACTTACTTCCCCACATGTACCTACATACCTTCCCAACATTCCACTCTCTCCTTAAAAAATAAAATGACATCTGTCCCACAAAAAAATATCATCCCATACATAGCTCTCCATTTCACACCCACATCTACTGGAGACACTTAGTTACTGAGTGAATTAATCAACACAGTTGTGATACCCTTACCCCTCTCTCTCTTGGGTATGAGGCTCCAAATTCCAAATTCTCTACAACCTGCACAGTTGTTGCTGTACAAGCAATGGAGAGCTATGGTCCTTTCCTGTCCTGCACATCCGTATCTGCCTTTCAGTATGTTTTCCTCCCTGCTTGCCCCCATTTCACCACTTTCCTATCACCACTTTTTCTTTTTTTTTTTTAAATTAGCACGGGTTTAAGTGGAGCTAAGTGGTGCAGTGAACTGTGCAAACCCACAAAAACCCACTTAAAACTGATTAAAACTGCCTTAATCAACTTCTCTGTTTCAGACACATATGCAAAAATAATCATCCCTACCAAGTCTCAAACCCAGACCCCTGTTAACTATAGCATAGTGCATTAGCCTGCTAAGCCACTCAGCTCTGAAGTAAAACAGGTGTTTCCATAAACATATCCTGATTGCCAAGGATACACTGCTTATATATATAATGTGAAAATTGACAGTGTACTTGGCACTATTATGCAGACATCAAACCAGTACACAGCCAAATAAATAATGATGGATGTACGTGAGGCCTGGGATAGCAAGTATAGCTGCAACTGCACAGACTGTTGCAGAATGTCCACAGTTGTACCACCTACTTTTGGCACAGTTTTCACAAAATGTATTCTGTGTGCTGAAGTACTGGCAAGTCAGTACAGACTGAGGTTAGAAAATCATGACAGACAGTTCAGTGTCACACATCATACCCATCCAAATACACATGCTTATGTGAATCCTATCTAGCAGACTGTATGCATGCACATATATCTTACAAATACACCTGCTGTAGCATTGATTCAATAGCTCAGTCTGTTAAATTTCTAGTATGCTGTACATTTTGCCACCCACAGTCCTGGGTTTGAATCCAGTGTGTTGCACTTCAATGACATGCTTGTGAATACAACAAATAATGACTGAGTCCTGTAATTTTAAGCAGAACAGGTTTCTGCTACTGCATACACTGTTACCCATGTTAGCACATCACAGGTCTGTAGGTAGGGACACAACATGGCTCCCTCACTGACACATATAGCTTGCTGTCATCCAATGTGTTCCAATGACTCCTGGGCAAAATGCAACAGCTGCAGCCTGCAACATGTGCAGCAGTATGTTCAGCTACCTGCTACAGATCTACCATGCCTCACCACCACCTAGAACAAGGGATCCACACAATGCCCATACATAAAGGGGTGGGGGGCAAAGGTCAACCAACAGAGACATGTGTCACAATCTTCCCCTACAAACATGCACAGCTGACAGACCAGGAACTACTGCAGCAGCATGCATATTCTAATGCATATTACATATGACACTCACATCTGTCTTCCCCCTTACTGACCTCAACCCACATTAACACTGAACTGCCACATAATCAGAAAGTCATTTCACAATGGCCAAACATAACATGCAAAACTGTGGATATACCACATAAATCCAAACAGTGGACAGATTTTTACCTACACTCTGGAATGCTGCAGTCTCCACACCTCAATAATGTCCATCTCACAGACTAGGAAAGTGGCCAAGGCCTGCATGAAGGCCTTAAATATGGCACAACATTGCTATATTTAAGGCTTGCATGAAGGCCTTAAATATAGCACTGTTGTGCTGTGCCATTGGCTAATGAAAGTGCGACCCAGCTATTCTGGATGCAGTTATCAAGTCTGAGCCACAGATTGGTGCACAGGCAATCACCTGTTAATGAGCATTACCTACAAAAGGCAAGCAGCTGCTTATGGTAAACAGGTCTGTGACTTCCTTTAGCAAAAGAGACTACAATTTCAGAAGCATTTATCTTCAGGATTTCTGCAAAAAAAGGAGTACAGCACTCTACTAGGTATGTAATAGAAGTCCCCATTTAATGGGACATAGATGGGAGAATGCAATTATGGGAATAGTGATTACAACAGTAGGCCTATAGCACATCTTTGGGAATGACATGTTGGTGATAGTCAGCTGTCCAGCACCTGCAGGCATGCATTTCAACTCTGCCTGCTGTGACACAGATCACAGCTCTGGCCCTCTCAGTTCCTACTACAATGATTGGCTCCTGTACGAATGCTACTGGATTGTGTTAGACGATAGTGACAATAAGTAATGGTGGACACAGCTGGCATATCACATGATGTACTGTCATTCAGCTCCTCTCAGTCTGTGAATGTCACACAGGAATAGTTCACACATTGTACAGGTGCCCCTGACTGTCTCTGATGTACTGGGGCTAGATCACCATTTAGTCGACATTCATATCTCATCGGTTGAGAGCTATGGCTAGCATACCTGGTGACCCCCCTACAGCAGGACTTCAGGTCATAGCTAGTAGTAGTGGGGGGACACAGGCCCGACCTCAGTGAGATAGTGTATATATTGATCATACAAAGTAAGGGAATAAATACAGTGACAGATATTATGGTAGCATAACTTTTTTCTGAGGGTTCTGGCATGTGACAGTCAGATTTCCCACAGTATGAGAACAACCATTAAGTATTATCCAATTGTTTCCAGACATCCACATGTTTCTGGCAAAGGGTCCACATATATCAGGCACACATACACATTCCACAAACATCTGTGTATTGCAGAAGTTGGACACCTACAGGGAAGATACCCTACAACACATTTGCAGTGCTGTCTGTCATTGCATCACACAGATGTTGCTGGACTGTCACCATATACTTGTAATAACACTCACCTAATTGTCAGACAGTGGCTGTATGACATGGTACTGGGACATTGCCCATAAAGGACACACCACAGTAGATAGCATTGATGGGAGTGGAGACATACAACACACTCCATCACAGCACACAGTGACATAACCAGTATTGCCACTATGTTGCTGATAGCCACATACATACTGTGTTGATAGATGGTGGGGTATGATGTGGGGGTTAGCGGAGGATAGTGCTGGCCAATTTGGATGTGCAGGGTGCGTACATAGTGGAGAGCAATGTATGTGGTCCTGTGATGTGTTCCCTTCTTCTTGTCTTTCAGAAAGGATGTATAGATGGAGGCACCCACCGTTTTCAGCTGTGAAAAATTATGTGATCTTGGATGGCCTCAGACTGCATCACAACATACTGTTGTCCAGTAGTTGCCAGAATCGCTACAGGAAAGAAGCAACAAGCAGGTCCAACACTGGGTGACAGATATGATAAATGCTGCACAGCAAAGTGTGCCGCTGTGGCCAGGTACCGTGCTTCTACCGGTGGAGGGCCTGCAGCAGAACAACCACTCTCAGCCACAGTGGAATTCTTGGCAAACCAGGAATCAACCACCAGCTCCCAAACATCCATCACCCCATACGTCATGGAGGTGGGTGCCACAGCTTCCACAGCAGAGGAAAGCCCAGGCAAGCCTCCTGTGTTCATCACTGTAATACAGTATCAGTCATTTTGGCAGCCTCTACATACCAGTACATGGATGTCAGGTCAATCTGCATTTTGGGGGGGTTGTTTAAAATGCACACTTGTGCACATATACTCATAATGTCAGCAATGTGGACAGTATCACAGTTCCTACTGTAGATGTTGATATACACACATATTATCCTGTAACAATGCCACATTTGTTTTTGCTGAAAATACCTGTCCCTCACATTTCCAGAGGTACATCAGGTGTGGCCAGAGTCCAACATCCTGTAGCCAGTGGAGTGTGAAACTGTTTTTGTATGTATCATATATACACTAAGAATGTTAAGGACTGCCATGTTGCTGTAGACATAACTGTTATGCTTAGCCAGAGTACAATACTTGTATGTTCAGTTTTGGAGGGATTAACTGAAGTGCATTGAATCAGTAATCACAGTAGTGTAGTTGCAGGAGCTGTAACATATTTGCACTTATTTTTGTGAAGGTCTATGCAGTCTGCTATACAGGGGGCAATAGTATGGTCAATAAGGGTGCACTGTGTTTTATGTGTAAGTCTATCACATACACTGACACATCACTTATCTCACAGGTGTATAGTAGTGGCAACATTAACCAGACATAGCTTCAGTGTATGTTATTAAGGGCCTGTCCTGTCTGTGTATGTTGTAGTCTAATTGTGTGTTGTGCAATGGATCAGAAATAAGATGTGGTATGTATAATGCAGTTGTGGCACCTCACCTGATTGTGTGTGTGTGAATACCAGACATAATAGTGCAGGTATTAATGTACTTATGTTGTCTTCCTCCTCACCGGTAACCATGGGAGTTGGAGTGTGTGTCCCTCACAACCTGATGTCAGTGTCTCATTGGACTCTGATGATGGTGGCCAAAGTGAGGCACATGTGGGGTTGTTCAGGGCTGAATCTGTCCTGTGGGTTGACATCACACTTCCTCCCCCAGTGTCCTCATACATAGTCAGTATGCCCACACATACCCAGTCCCCTGTGGTCACATATATTGGAAAGTCAGAGTGTGGCGGCATTGAACAGGAGAATGTGGTAACTGAGGCATCAGTGAGTGTAGACACTAGCCATAGCCAGAGACCTGGTGAGGCCCCACACAGGCAGATTGACAGGCATGCTTGAAAGAGGACTGCTGCTCATCTACTGCCTGTCACACGCATCACATCACAAGTCACTTGACGCATGTTTCGGTCCATCATGGAGGCACAGGCATGTTCCAAACACAACACCAGATGGATGCTCAGGATCATAGATGCATTACTGTCTGACATCCGTGACTCCCTCCACCACATTGGTAATGCCATACATCATTTCACTGATGTAGTAGATAGACGGTGGGGTGAGACATTATAAGTCCTTGACTGCACATTGTCTGTGCTAGAACATGTGGTGGGAGTAGTGCATCGGACACATGACTGTAGGTCAGCAACAACATCCATTGAGAGTCCATGTGGCTGTGCACATTCACATTCCTGTAGTGACAGTACCTCCAGCACTACAGAAGGGAGGGTACCACGATGTGGCAGGCCATGAACACGTGATCCTGGGTGGTCCTGTGAGGGACACAGGCCCAGCAGACACCAGTCACCATCAGTGACTAGTATCACATCTGACCCTGGGCATGGTGGTGCCAGTGTCACTCCTGGCAGAGCTAGTTCCTGTGGCTGGAGACGGTGAACTGTCCAGTCCTCCATGTATAGTCCACTGCTGTCCAACATACCTATGTGTAGGGCTAGCACATGGCTTGACTGTGTACGTGCACACACACTCATACATCACTGTCACATGCAGGTCACCAATGGACACACATGGCACCTCTCCATGGTCCAGCTGACCAGCACCCCTTCCTGACTCCCACACATGATGTCAACTGTTTGGTGCAGCCTAGGCCTCTGGCACACCCATACCACACTCTGTGCATGTGATGATACCTGTGCTACATCCTTGTGATCCATACCATCAATGCAGGGACATACAAATATGTGTCTGATGCACAGGGTGACTATAGTACATTACATGGCATTGTTTGGCATGGTTGTGTTATACCATGACAGGTGCTGTATGCTGGCATGTGTCATGAGTACACATCAAAGTGTTTGTACCTTTGTTGCATGATGTTAGATTGACAGTAGTGTTGTAGACTGACAGGTGTCTCTCAGAACTTTGTATGTTTCTGTTGTAGGGGTCTGAGTTGCTACACTGTGGAGACTTGGTAGCAATAAGCAAAGAAGAAATATGACAGCAAGGTGCGGCTGTATATGTGCATGGTTACCTAGGTGCTTATGTGTAGAACAGTGTGTCAGGGTCAATGGAGGTGGACAGTGTAATCCTGCATGCATACTTTGATATGTGTCAGCTGGGTGTTCTGTACCTACAAATGTAGGTGGTGGCAGATAGCATTAATGCCTAGGTAGATGTGGGGTATTTAGGAGCAGCAGGTACTCACAGGGCCTTAAAATGTATAACCATTGCACACACATATGCAAGACATTCACACTGCTGCAAGGGGGTATAGTTACACACACATCCACTCACAGAGTTGCCCTTTCTGAGATTAGAACCCCTACCTGACTAGTAGTATATAATATAGCACTAAGCACTTATTGCATGCAGCATGGAGCTCATGTGTTTTGGGAGTGTTTGCCACTGCTGTTAACATGGATGACATCAGCAGGCCCTGTAAAAGAGGCCAATGGGGAGGGTTGACAGGGCCTCAAAATGTATAACCATTGCACCCAGATAGGTGAGACAGGCACACTTCTGCAAAGGGATATATTTACATACACACACTCACAGAGTTGCCCTTTCTGAGGTTAGAACCCCTACCTATCTAGTAGTATGTACTATAGCACTAAGTACTTATCACATGTACCATGGAGCTTATGCGCTTTGGGAATGTTTGCCACTGCTGTTAATGTGGATGGCATCAGCAGGCCCCATAAAGGAGGCCAATAGGGGGGTTGACAGGGCCTCAAAATGTATAACCATTGCTCACTGCTATAAGGGGATGTATTTACACACCCGCACACACTCACAGAATTACCCTTTCTGAGATTAGAACACCTACCTATCTAGTAGTATATACATTAACACTAAGTAATCGCATGGGCCATGGAGCTTATGCATTTTGAGAGTGTCTGCCAGTGCTGTTAAGGTGGATGACATCAGCAGCTGTTGACAAGGAGGCCACTGTTGTGGAGGACGCTAGTCACAGGGCCATAAAATGATTAACCATTGCATAAATATAGGCCTGATGGGCATGCCTGTACTGCTGTATGGGAAATATATACATACACATACACACATACACACACACACACACACACACACACACACACACACACACACACACACACACACACACACACACACAGAGGCTGTCAGATGACAGAACCCCTACCTACCTACTATTATACACTACAGCTCACAGTACTAGTTGCACTTCATCACTTTACACCTTTATGTGGATATATATCTATATCTATATATATATATATATATATATATATATATATATGTATATATATATATATACATATGTATATATGTGTATATATATATATATATATATATATATATGTATATATATATGTGTGTGTGTGTGTGTGTGTGTGTGTGTGTGTCTGTGTGTGTGTGTGCCACATACTGACAGATAAGTGTAATCATGTCTGAGGGGAATAGGGAGAGAGTGATACATATACATAGTTGTCTATATGCACAGAGATATATTCACATCTCAGTTCATTAGGCAGAAGAGGCATCAGACATGGTGTAGGAACATGCCTGGTGTGACCATCAGTACTTCCAAGAGGACTCCAAGCCAGACCTACCTATACTCCAGTCCAGCATTTTGTGTGCTACAGCCAATTGGCTGCTGCACCTGATTCAACAGTCTAGCATCTCCCTGATATTATGTTCAAGGGATTCCCTGGCTGTGAGCTGCACATAATATCTGAGTCATAACTAGAGTGTGTACAGATTGTAATAGACTGTACAGGGTTTTGCATCATATGTCTGGCATATTTTACATAACATTGTAATTTTCAGGTACATCAGTGGCAAATCATTATAGATCGATGTTAGGAACTGATGAGAGACATTTGACTTACTGACTCCATACACAGCAGGGAACCCATGCTACTGCATGATCTGTTATTCTCTGCACTTTCTACATTTGTGTGGCCACTAGTTAATCCTTGTCCTTTTATGTGGACCTTTGTCCCACTCCTGTTCATGGCTTTGTCCATATTTCCTGCTCTAAGTAGTTGTAGGTATGCTGTGACTGGGGTACGTGATGTAACACCACACATAGGGTTACAGACTTCACACCTCTGACTCTACATGTTTAGCAGTATGTCCAGTATTCCACCCCAAATGTCTGTTCTGCTCCTCAGACAGTTGTGTGTTATTGGTAATATACTACTACGTGGTGCCCACTGACTTGTTGTAAGTACTGACAGAGTTATGTGATGGCCTTTATATTCTGCTGCTACTCTGACTTGTTCCAACCTGCTGTTATACTAGCCACCTTCTAGGTTACTCAGGGCATGTGTCATGCCCATACCTATGGCTCCTGTCTCACCATTGTCTCTGGCTTTGTCCAGCTTTCTTGCAGTAACATATTGACAGTCTGTGAGACTCCTACCATAGGAGTACCTCACATGCAAAATTGTAGGTGCAGCCAGCTTCAAACCATGAACACCATCAACCATGCTAATGTACTTAGCCCACTAAGCCACACTAGCCACCAGAAAGTAACGTTTAATTCCTGATACTATCAACATCAGACAGGCATACACTTTGACCCCTGCATATTGAGGAAATAGAAATGTCGCCAGGTTGTTTGGGACAACCCTGGGATTGTGTGATCTGCTGCTATAACCTTGCAAACATACAGTTACTGCAGTTGTCCAGGAACATGGCAGTGTTGGGGGTAGGGGACTCTAGCATTGACAGTCATGCATCTGTCCTATGACCCCACTGTCTGGCAATTCCCTCACATAATGCAGTGGTTTTGCTGCCTTGTGGCCTACTGCATATTATGGGGCAACCAGTATTGGACAGAGAGTTCCTGCTGTCCCACATAGTTGTTAGTTCTCTGCAAGTAGCCCACTCTATTCCCTTGCATACATGTAGCAGGTCCATACATATGCTACCATAGTCTAGTACCCCATACATTTGTTGTAAAGAAGAGTGACTTACCTTGTGGCTGCAGCAGTTGATGCATGCAGTACACAGCCAATACATGGTAAGGTACAGGTTGTGTGGTGTGGCTGGCATCCTTTTTACTATGTATGTGAGTCGGAGTGAGGTGTCAGTCCCTAGGACCCTAGGTTGTCAGTGCATGTGCTATGAGTTGCCTCTTTGCCAAGGCCAGGGCATACTGGGTACAGCTATGTCTGCCTACAGGGACAGGCTCAGGGGGTTCCTCCTCTGAGTCCCCCTGTGGCTCCTCTGAGTCCCCCTGTGGCTCTGGGTACGTTAACACTGGTGAGGGGCTGTGTGTCCCTTCCCTGTGATGATCCTGCCACAGCTGTTTCCACAGGATCATATTGTGTAGCATGGCACATACTGTGAACATCTGTGCACATGTGGCTGGAGAGTACTGCAGGGATCCATCAGATATATCAAGGCAGTGGAACCATGACTTGAGCAGCCCAAACACATGCTTATGATGTTCCTAGTTTGTATGTGTGCCTCATTATGGCATTCTTCGGTAGGTGTGTGTGCATTTCTGATAGATGTCATCATCCACATTTCCAGTGCATAGCCAGCATCCCCCAATAGATGGCAGTACAGGATGCCCCCCAGCAAACATCTGGTATAGCTGTGATGCGTGCCAGATATGGGAGTTGTGATAACTGCCAGGGCTGCCAGCACACACACTCATGATAATGCCCTGAGCATTGCACACAACCTGGCAGTTGATGGAGTGATACCCCTTGCAGTTGATGTAGACTCTATCCTCCTCAATGGGTGGTGTTTTGATGTGGACATGAGTGCCATCCATGGCACCCAGTACCTCAGGGTAGTGGTGGAAGAGATGCCTACTGTTGACCCCCTCCTCAGGGGTGTAGGGTAAATAAATGTGCTCACTGGCATGTGTTTGCATGGCAGCCAGGAACTGGTGAAGTGCCCAGGATGCAGATACCTGTGAGACCCCTATCGTGTCCCCAGTTGCTCTTTGAAAAGTACCTGTAGCTAGTATTCTAAGGGTTACACAAACCTTTGTTTCCACTGGGATGGGTTCTCCTCTGTTGGCTCTGGGTCTGAGTTGAGGGTGGCAAAGCTCGGTGAGTTCTTGTAGTATGCCCCTGTCCACCCTGTAGCACTCTACAATCTCCAGCTCATATAGCTCCTGGAAGGTTACCCTGGGCCTGAACACTCTTCTCCTTCTCAGTCTGGGCCTATTGTCAGCAGCAGCATCAACACTGACCTCAGCATCTAGCACATACAGGTGTAGCAGAGCAGCAGCAGCCCCTAGCATTCTGTCAGTTAAAATTCCTAAGTCTGTACTCCAATGGTGCAGAGTATGTGAGAAAAATCAGATTGTAGGGTGTATGCATACTTTATAGTGGTGTGCTGCAGATGCAACCTATGTGATTGGCTAACTATAATGCATTCCACCTGTCAGGTATACCATTGAGGGGTTTGGATAGCTGAGTGTCAGTGGAACAGAGCTTATCAGTCATTTATACATTATTGGCTTTCCCAGGCTATTTCCTTTTCTTTTTTTTTAATGCTTTCCCTGCTAAGCACTGCAGTGCAGTGCACAAACCCATGGTGCTGGTGTAAACACTGCTCAGCAGTCTGGACACACCCCCATGCACGGGCATGCTCAGCATGTGCTCTGCAGCTAAACAAAGCTTAGCAGCACTAGACACCCCCCCTGCTTAGCTGATCTGAGTGTTTCACAAATGAGCGCCGCTGAGCTCCAATCTGCTTACACTTATAGTGACTCACGCCCTTTTTATGTCAGCTACCTGTTCTACTGACACCAACACAGTTCTGGGGCTACATGGGTTTTATCTGCGGACACAGTGACCCATTTTTGCTATTCAGTAACCCCAGCTCATTTGCATACAGATCCTTGCACATAACCTGGATACTTCACTATTTCAGGGCCTGCCTTCTTAGCAACCACTGAATCTACCATTGTACATACTGCATGCAGGGCCCTATAATGCACTATTTTCACATATGTCTTATTTTTAAGTTTTAAACATTTTAATTTTTTTTTTTTTGCACAACAGCATATTTGCGCATTGCTGTGCCCCACACATACGTAATATGGATATTAAAAAAATATATTTTATATTATTTTGCATTAACGTTTGGACTCACAGGGGATAGTTTTGCAAATATCTGTGCCTTCAATGACATTTCTGAACTTCTAAGTGGGCTTTTACAGCCCCTGTTCAATTTTTACATTTCTGTACACGGATATTTTCCGTGTACACTTCTGACACCAACACGGGTTCTACATGGATACCTTTCTACTTCCTGGATCACAAAACACCCTCATTTGCATGAACTTCATCTGCTTATGAGGTGATTTGCATGCCACAGACACTTCTGTGTCTACTTGCTGGTGCACGCCCCTCTGCTCTGTTTACTGGATCACACAGCTGCTGGTTTCCATGTTAGATCCATGCCACTCTGCCTACATGGAAAATCACTCCATGTAGGCTTTATTGAATTCCCCTTAGTTTAAATGTCACATTCTATTTATTACTCTCCTCTCCAAAGTTTGGAATATAGCACGGTTTTCTGGAAAATGGAAAACCAGTGGTCTTGTGCATTGTTTACTGCTTTTCCTGGTATTAATAGTTCTCTTTTAGCAACCTTTTCCATATGTTGTCATCATGCATGTTACAAACAAAAACTGTCTCTTGGTGAATCACTTTGTCCCTCTCTCAAATGATAATGCAAAAATCTGTATAATTTTGCAATTATTAAACATTTTTGGGGGACATGCTTGTGAGAAGCATAATCTAAAAATAGTTTGGGACATTTTATGGGGAATCCATGAAATATCTGCAGTTAGAACTACAATCTATGCTCTTTATTTTTTTATTCTTTGTTGCCCAGGTTAGTCCCATTAGTCTCAGTAGGCTAGTGGCCTCTTATCAGGGGAGACCCAAGGTGGTATTTATACTACTAGGAGAATTTTGGCCAGGTCATAGTGGAACATCCTCTATTCTTTTCAGCAGAAGTCGTGGGATCTTTTATATCCACCTTGAATTACCAACAACTTAAGAAGATGGGTCCTCAGTGTAATGTTTCCTATGAAGGACAACCCCCCTCCCCAATCATGCACTGCAGTTGTTGTCAACAATCCACTCATCTGAAGTGGGAATAGAGCCCATAGCCTTCTGGGTTGACAGAACCAAAGGTGGGTGTGCTACTTGTTACTCCACTGACATTGCAATGAAATGCTGAGCACTCGGTACAAATTGGTTAAATTATAATCTACAGCTACTATCTTTGACTTTCAATAATAGCAGTAATTTGCATTGCTATTTTTGGAGTTCCTTGGCATCTTCACCAACAAGATGACCCCTCATAATTGACACAGCTTGTACAAGACTCAATGCACATCACTCCACATGCTAATATCATTAAAACAGCAGGAACTGGATGACACATAATTTATTAAGAAGGCTAAGTGCAGGCAAGATCCCAAGCTACAGGTGATTTCCAGATGGCTTAGAAGGACACCACCATGAGATTCTGATCCAAATGAATGTGACTTAAATACACTCACAGCAAACTGGTAATCTGCAAAATATAACCCAATGAACAGAAGTTAAGTTTAATGATGTACAGAACAGTAGCCACAGGAATAACAGGGCAATGCAGTGCTGCAGCAGTTAAGGTTATCACCTCACAATAAGAAGTTCTCTGGTTTGATTCCCAGCTGGGGTGCCTTTTGTGTGGCATCTGCATGTCGTCCCTGCATTCGTGTGGGTTTCCTCTAGGTACTCTGGTTTCCTCCCACATTCCAAATGTGTCTGGAGCATTTCATCCTGGGCCTCCACTGAAAATAGGCTCTGTCCTAGTTGGAATTTCCTGGTCAACAAATGTTAAATAAATAAATAAATAAATAAGCAAATAAAAATAACCTGAGGCTCATAGTGATACCAGAAGGTAGGGAAGGAAACCAACAGGTGTAGTTTGATCACATGAACTGACAGTGGCACTACAGCTCTCAAACCTGCCAATAATTGTAGTGGCACACCTAGTTACTTCAACACTTAGGCCCAGTGACAACCTCAAGCACTTTATTATAATCTGTTTTAATTTCAGTGGTCAAGAAATCAATTTTCAAAGGGCTCGACAGCTGGGATCTAATGTTGGTGGATATACCAATTACACTGATGCTCTGTTTAATAAAAGCAATTATGTCAATCAGTGTCATCTTCTGTATGCCTACTGCTATGGAAACCTTCATGGAAAGTCTCAGTGGTATTAGAAAATGGCCTGCCAATATCCATGGAAATGGTACAGACAGGTAAGGGGGGAAAGAAACATGACTGGCTGGCCCAATCTACAGCCAACAAATTTCCTCAGACCAAGAAACCAAAACCTTCAGGGTGTCTAGTGTTAAAACCGAGACAATATTTTTGTCTTTAAAAATAATAAGTGATAAGGTTTCTTGCAAAAACCTCAAAGACTTCCAAAATACAATACAGACACAAAGCACCATCAGCAGGTAAAGCCAAACTTCTCACAAGCAGTTTCAAAACCATGGATGCTGAGCCTGTAACTACCTAAACATACATTCTACTTATAGCTGACTCTGCCTTAAGACATTGAGATGTACCTCTTACCAGGCAAAGCAAGGAAAAAATGACACTTAGTTGCTTGTCTGGTGGCAGGATTAGTCAGACTACACATGCATGCAAGTCCTTGGATAATAGGTACCAGTATGACTCTGTCATAGTACATATATGTGGGTCTCAATGACTTACAATGTGTCTACCTGGACTATATGAGGAGATAGGTGATGAAGCTGTCAGATTATGTGTCACAGGCAGGTACTAGCACTGAGCAACATTATACCATCTCCAAGAATAATGCCACAACATGAGAGAAAATAATTGACTTCACTTATTGGCTTACTTTTAATGTCATTCAAAGGGGGCCCAGCATTGTCAGCCTCACAGGACATGACAACAGACAATGCTGCTTCACTAGGGATGGCCTGCATCCACCCCTCTATGTTTTAATTATTGGCAAATACATTATCAACCCCCATAGTGCCTCTTTTAGGGAGTGCCAGGTTGATAAACCTACCAGCATAATGAAGCAAATAAAAGAAAATATTAAGGTGTTACTAATCAATGCTAGGAGCCTAAACAAGAAACTTCACTCCCTACAAGCCCTTTTCATCCTGGAAAATGTAGACATCTGTATAATACCATGACTGAGATAGGGTTTAAAATGGCAGAGACCACTCTGGTTGTGTAGGGCAGTAATGCCCTCCAGAGGTTTAGAGCGGTTACTGTGCAGGAAGGGAAAAATAGGTGGAGGGGTCTCAGTCTTTATCTAGAAGAGACTCACAACAAGACTGATGAAGTAGCACTATGTACTAGAACTTCTTCATGTCCAGATCACCATTAAAAAGGTTCATTATTATGTGTTAGCTATCTATAGAACTCCCTTTATAGGTTCATAGGTTCATAGGTAGGTACTAGGCTATCAGCCCAAGGGCCTACGTAAGCCTAGCCAGCAAGGTAGCATAGCTTACACCACCCAAGAAATGTATTACTTATTTATGACTCATGAAAGCCACAATGGCTATCTACAGGAACTAGAATCACTCAGTATTGAACAAAATACCATTTTACTAGGTGATCTAAGCTAACCCAGCTATAGACTGAGAAATCTACACCACCACTAGTGCACAAGCACATAGAATCCTGGTCCTTGTCAATATAAATATCCTCAAAGAATTAGTCAGAGTACCCACTAGGAGGGACAAAATCTTGGATTTTGTCCTTACTAATACGGGACCATTTTGAACCATTCCTTGCATATCTTCATAACTTCTTAGGTGTGACCATAAAGCCATCTCTTTCAAAATAAAACTGAAACCATAGATGTCTTCCATACACTGTACCTTTAGAAATATCTCCAAGGTAAATTACCTACTCTTAAGTGATACATTGGCAAGCTTCAAATCCCCACCAAATCAGTTAACTCCACTGAATATGTAGAAATATACACCATCAAGTTATCCATCCATCCATTCACAACCTCTTTTTTCCTATTTTTGCACATGGAGTCTGGGTGTCATTTCAACAGTGACAATCATCTAGAGCCAAGGTTTACACTGCCGGGTGGCAAACTATATCAGCATATAATTAGCTGCATAGATGCAGCTGTACCCTATAGTAACAAGCTCAGAGTAAACCCCAGAAACAAACCCCATGGTGGAACTATAACATCAACAAGCTTTGCAATAAAAGAAAAATAATTTTGACCATAAGTAATAACAGTAATTCCCAGAATGATAGAGCTCTTATCTTTGAAATAAACAAACAACTCAAGGGCTTTATAAAATAAACCAAAGCAAATTTTGAGGCAAATATAGCTACCTAAACCAAAGACAATCGCAAGGGCTTTTTAGTTATGATCATAATCTCAGAAGAACAATGCAGCAATGAGCTTAGCTGAATGTGAATTATGTTACCTACATTGAGGCTGAAGTTATGACAAGCTTACTGCATGATAAATTCAGCTCAAACTTTACCCCTCTCTTCCTTCCATCTGTTTCACTAGATATACCTGAAACCAGCTCACCTCCAGCTATCACATAAGACCAAGTCCTAAAAGTGTTACCAAATCAAATCACTCATCATACAATTCTATTATCTCTTACCTTGTGGCATCTTTTTTTCTCTGCAAACTAACAGCCAAGCTTTATGTCTTTTTCCTTTCCATACTGCCAGCGTACTTTTTAAAGTCCTGCATACTGAATAAAAGGTTGCAATGAAACGCACTCATCATAAAGCTCTATCATCTCTCCCCTTGCAGCATCTCTTTATCTCTGCAAAGTATGTTGGCTTAGTTTTTTTTTAAGTTTTAAAATATACTTATTTAAAGCATTATCTACTTTCTAGCAAGTTAGTATGCTGTAAAGTCGCTTGGCAGCAAAGACCCCCCCCATTCTTAAAAGACTCTCTGTTAGTTTCATCAAATCTATGTCTATTAAATGCTGGACTAATCAGCCTGCTTTAAGACAAGTTTTACCTGATGGTACTACACAACAAAACCTCTTTTTCTTGCTATTAACAGTACATAGCCTTTTTCTGTTAAATACTTTTTACTGATTGTTTCTGGACTGTGCTTGCCTCTGGGCTTGGCTCAACCCACTCACTTTGCCCTTGCTTCTCTTGGGCTCACTCCGATCCTCCACCCTACCCCCATTCCCACTCATCCCCACTTTTCTTAAACTTATTAACCTAAACCACACCTTTCTAACTTATTATCCTACAACTTGCAGCTACCTCATCCAACACACCCACAATCAATTTTGTTCACTTTCTCCCCTCCCATCTAACCATTATTTCATCCCTCATATAACACTGTCTCCCCTGCCACATCACTTTATCAGTACATTTCTCACTCTACTAAACTGCACACACCAACCAACCCATATATTTTTCTCCTATTTCCCTACTATTTCACCATGTCAGTTATTACCACTCTTTTGAGCAATTCTCTCCTACTCATTAACCTCTACCTAGCCTTCCACTCCACTACCTTCAACACATCAAACATAACACACTATCCCTCTCCTACACTCTCCACTGTTACATACCATACAAACCCAAATATCCATTTTCACATCTGTTCTAATCTCTACACTAACTCTAACATATTACTCTTCCACTATAAATATGTCCATACTCCTAACCCTCTTTCCTATCCAGATTTCTTTCATTGACTAATATCCAAGCTCATACTCTGTCTTCTTCTACACTCACTAACAGAAATCAAACTCGAAGCTGACATACATCCTAACCCACGACCTACACAGCTACTCCCACCCCACCCAACAACACCCGCCACACTTGCTAATACTACCCTCCACTTTCCTCCCCTAAAAAATCAGACTTACTCATAACTAATTTTAATCTCAGAAGTATCACAAAAAACTAGTGAATTTCATGCAGCCCTAGCTACCTACACTCCTGATATAGTAATTATTACTGAGATATGGCTAAAACCCCACATTAAAGATAAAGACATACTTACTAGTGATTATAATGTTATTAGATATGATAGGCTGAACAAGCATGGTGGATGCATTGCAATCATGTATAAAAATTTCCTCAAAATTGAAAATTAATCTGTACTCCCCCAGATATTATTAGAAGCAGAAATTCTAACCACCCAATATGAAGTAAATCCACATAAAACCATCATAATTATTGCCTTCTGCCTACCACCAGTAAATAATCTACCTACCATTGAAAGTCTGCTACCCTGGGCATCCTCTACTTTCAACCAAGTAACTGTAGTGCTAGGCAATTTCAACTTGGACTGGTTATCCTGCTCATCTGAAAACCCCTCCAATTTTATCAATCTATTCAATTTCACCCAAACTATAATCTTCTCCACTAGAATCGATACACACACTAAGAAAGAATCTATTCTAGGCTGGATACTAACCAATAAGCCCAACTTTGCCCACCAGGCTTGGTGCCTCCCCGATTCTCTCAGTGATCACTCCCCTATCTTTCTTCTAAGGAAACACATTCACTCCACCTGTAATGTCATTTTCAAACACATATGCAACAAAATACATTTTCCCCTACCATCTTAAATTCCCTACTTGAAAACTGCATCTGTTCACCTCTAAAATCCCTCCACCTAGACCAAGCTGTACAATATTTTAATAATACTTTCCTCAACATCCTTAATAATCGCACTCCAAGAAAAATACTCTCCAAATCCAAAAACCTATCTTGGATAATCAAAGATGCTAAATCTGTCATTAAAAAAAGGGATAGAGCTTGGACTTCTTATCAAACATCCAAAACCTCACCTCTTACAAACAGCTAAGAAACCTAACTAAGAAGCAAATATTATCTGACAAAAAAAAATCTTATTTTCTAGCTTGTCAGGAAAAACACATAAATAACCCACAAAAAAACTGGCAAAACATTAGCTACCTCCTCAACCCTGGCAAAACCTCTATCCCTGCATCACCTACAACAAATAGCGCTGAGTGCTTAGCATCCCAGTTTAACTCTCATTTCATCACAACTATCACTTCACTTTTAAACAATAACAAATCTAACCAACTCCTTACAGTGCCTACCTCTACTAACTCTAAACCCAACTACTTCTCTTTTAAACCCATACAAACCTCTTATATCAAAAAACCCCTATCAAAACTAAAACCTACCCATCTAGCAGCTGAACAACTCCCTAATGACTTCCTAAAATCTGCTGCAAGCTCCATCCCCTATCCCATATCTATCCTAATCAATCAATCCATCGCAGAACAATATGTCCCCATACTATGGAAAATATCCCATATCATCCCCCTCCACAAGGGAGGCTCATCTAAAGATCTCTGTAATTATTGTCCCATTGCCATTCTCTTACCTTTAGCCAAAATCTTAGAGAAATATATTTATAAGCAGCTCCTAGACCAGCTCGCTATAAATAATCTCTTATCTAGATCACAGCATGGCTTCCGTCCAAAACACAGTACCTCCACAGCCCTCATAAGTTTCACTAACTACATCAACCTCCTCAAAAACAATGGATAACTAGTCTCTACTATATTCCTTGATATGTCCAAAGCTGTTGATATGGTATCCCACCAGCTACTACTCAACACTAGCCTCCTTCACCCTCAACTCTACAGCTCTCAACTGGTTCTTTAGCTACCTTACTAATTGACAACAGGCAACTAAATGGGATAATAAACTCACCACACTCCTCTCAGTCTCCATCGGGATTCCTCAGGGTTCCATCCTTGGCCGTCTCCTTTTTATTATATTGACAAATAGTTTAAACACTGCCACTAAATCTACTAATCTCATTCAATATTCTGATGATGTTACTCTAATTTGCTCTGCTCCTACACCCCAAGAACTCCAAGCTAAATTGCAAAAGTCATTTCTAGATATTGAAAATTACCTAAATGAACTTCAACTCATCCTAAACCCAAACAAAACAAAATTAATGATCTTTTCTAACAGAAAATCCAAGGCAGAACCACCTCCTCTCTCCATCTACTCCACTAATGGCACTATAATAGAACCAGTTAACCAAACAAAACTACTTGGTGTCACAATAGACAACAACCTAACATTCGATAAACACATATCACTCACAATTAAGAACGTCCACATCAAACTTGGTGTACTATATAGGGCCAAGCCTTACCTTACTCAAAATGCCAGACTAGCCACAGCCAGATCCCACCTCCTATCTGCTCTCCTCTACTGTTCTCAACTTTTCACTAATCTGTACGTTTGATTTACATCTACTTGATTTCTGCTATAACAAAATAGCAAAATTTGCTGCTAATATACCCAACAGGACCCATCATTGCCTTGTTCTTCAAAAACTACACTGGCTTGAATTTCCTAATGTGTTATCACACAATCATCTCACCACTGCCCACTCCATTATCCACAAACCTGAAAATTGTCCTGCACTCTCCAACATAGTGCAACTAAATACCTACCCCAGGATCCTTAGATCATCTGATAATCTTAGACTTAAGGTAACTTAGTCCCATAATTACTTTGGTGACTCTCTCTTCTTTTTCAAAGTAGCAAACAGTGGAACCTATTACCCCAGAATATCTTAAAAAAAATAGACAGTCATAGCTTCAAACAACTCCTAAAGGAATACCTTACTCAATAATGGCTATTTTCCTGTAATACTCCTGGCTAGTTTCTCATGCCATCAATGAAATGTTTTCTTGTCTGCTATCTTCTCCTTGCCTTACTTCTACCAAATGAAAATATCACAATGGTTTATTTTAGTTATATACCTAATGAGTTTCATGTTACTGTCTGTAGTAAGGCTTAGGAAATGTAATGTTTTATGTTTTACATTCCCTTTTTGTAAATTGTGATTGCTGGCAACTGTTAAACTTTTTTGTATATTGTTTGTAAATCTTATTAAAAATGTTTGCAATCTTTTGTACTATTGTTATGGAGCTTTTCTCCCCAGGTCTCGGCTGAAAACGGGCTACTTGCCCAGCCGGACTCTTCCCGGTTAACAAATGTAAAATAAATAAATAAAATAAATGCTAAAAATGCTGCATCAGTGGGTACTGATAATATCCCTTGGATTATCTTAAATAGCATGAAGGACAATGTAGCTACTCCCATAACCCTGTTCCACCTCAGCTTCCATATAGGATTTATACTAGGCAAATGGATAACAGCCACAGTCATTCTCCTACATAAAGGAGGACCTTCTACCGACCCAAGCAATTAGTCCGATAAGTCTGACCAGTCCTCTTTGCAAAGCCATGAAATAATTATTTTGGAATTAATCAATTAGGAAATCAGGTACCTCCAAACACTGTACCCATCTCAGTTTGGATTCAGCAAGGGCAGGTCATGCTTACTCAGTCTGGTGGACTTTCTGAAAATGTCCACTAAAGCAAAGGATGAAGGTAAAATGGTACAAATTGCATACCTCAATCTGGCCAAAGCTTTTGACACAATCACTCAGGCATAGTAGAAATGCTAAATAAACAGTGAATAAACCCCTATGTCACCTGCTGGATGGTCACTTGGTTCACAGATAGGATGCCAGAGATCAAAATAGGGGAAGCAACTTTCACAAAGAGACCAGTCACCAGTGGAGTCCACCATGGTTCATTGCTGGGACCTCTCCTGTTTGGAATCTACTTCTCTGAAGTAAAAATCAATACCAAAGGGCTTTGGTCTGCAGATGACTACAAGCTAGGAACAGTCATTGAATCCCAAAATGACTCGGCTATCCTGTAGGAAATTTCTCTCAAACAGATAACTGGTACCAAAATCATGAACCAAAACTAAATGCCAATAAATGCATTACTGTATTCTTTGAGAATTATCTACCCCAGGGAACTATCACATTGAAAACATACCCCTAAGAGTTGACTCAAGTGTTTGGGATTTGGGAAAATATGTGGACAGTGACCTAATTTTCAACGAACTTGTGTCCACTATCTTAAGACAGTCTATATTGTGCAGCTTATAAAGAAAGGATTATGTCTAGATCTAAATATGCCATTGCCTCCCTTCACTCAGCTTTCATTAGGCCAGCCATTGAGTATAATGATTCCTACAGCATGTATCTGTCCAGACAAATACAACTGGAAAGCTCACAGAGATACATTACTAAAAGGATACGAGACCTAAACAATATGTCCTATATAGACCAACTCAAAACCCTGTCACTATACTCAGTATTCTACAGACTTTTAAATTACCTGTGTCTGGCATACCAGGCATCCTCTGACCCAATAATTATGGGCCTACTACCCATCAGCAATTCAAATGGCATCAGAAATGCCCAGTCTAGGGATCTAAACCTATTCTTCTGTAAAACCAATAGAATGGTTTGGAGGAACAGGTTTATCTTCCACTGGATACCACTGCTCTGGAAAAGAATCTCAAGCCACATAAAACAAAGCTCATCCCTGTCTATATTCAAGTGAAACTTGGATCTGTGGATGAGTATTAAAACATTTACCCCATGACTGCCCCCTATGCTGCTAATGGACAGAGGCATCTCTTAAATGCTTTATCCTATGCATGGGTCCTCTCACATTATCTATGGTATGATGTCAATTATTCTCACACGGGGTAGTATATAATTGTTAACCATGGGATGGGAAATACCAATTTAACCAAAATGTGATAGGTTAATTCAAGCACCAAAAGGGAAATTGTCTGGGCTTAAAATGACACTCAAGGGCAGCTAGCCTAGTACTTAGCTATGACCATATGAAAATTTAATGCAACCTTGCTGTCAAACAGAAGCTCTTCCTTTAGTTAAGTCTTCTAATTGATATGTTCCCCTTTTCAAATATATGGAAGAAGAGGAAGAAAAGTCCAAGGTGTTCAGCACTCTAGATCCACATCAAGATACTTTGGTGTAGCCAAACACCCTGGGGGGCAATGAAGCTCCATCAAGACTGTAGCTGTCATCACTAACAGCCCTAATAATTCTTTAGTTGTTAGCACTTTGCAATGTGATTTGCTCTTTCTGGGCTGGCTCCTTTGACCAAGTTTATTTTGTGGCTGTAATAGGTGCCTATTCTGGGAGCTTCTTCATGACATCAGGGTGGTAGGGTAATGACTGGGAAACTGGGTCGCAAGCAGACAACTGTTTTTTCATGAATATATTGTCAGTACTACTGACCACTATATAAAATAAAAAAACTCTAATGAAGGAATGAAAAAGAACTAGAAAAAACAGAATTCAGATGGAAATTATATTGGTATTTTAGGCTGTTTACATTGAATTTTCACGCACTCATATTTGAATACTGAAAGATTTCTGATTAAGTTTGATAAATAAAAAACGAAAGTGCTCAAATCAGAAATTTGTTTTTATAATTCTTTTTCCTTCCTTTGTTAGAGGTTTTTTTTTTATTTTACATACTGTCAGTACTGTCGTTATTAGCAGATACACATTTTCAGTAGACGTGATTAAGACTAGGACAACCAAAATGTATGCTTCACGGTTTTGCAGTTCTACAGTAGCTCAAAAGTCACTACATAATGCAAGTACCACTGACTTCCATGTCCTTATTGACTCATACAATGTAGTTTGCAACTGACTTGCAGTTAAACTCCGTTCCTACATGGTTCATTATTTCAGATGGATATTGTGTCTACCTGTATAGAAGTTTGAATTCAATCTTCCCCTGCAGAAAGTGGTGGGACTTTGCTGTTTCTTATGTCCGCACAATTTTTAAAAAAGTTTTTCTTGTACCCGAATTAATTTACATTTTTTTAGCACTAGATTATCTATACTTTCTGACATTTTCTGTATGCTGTGTATTTGTTATTCATTGTTGAGCTGTTTCTACTGTTTTGAATGGCACATAATGATGGAGTAAAGATTTAGTCATCTTCTGAATCTCTGTTATGAGGCCAAAATAATCTTTTACTAACAGGTGTTCATTTCATGTCATGGAACATGCAATGTCTTAGCCCCAGTCAGAAGGAATATGCTTGCTTAAATTTGATTAAGAAGGCTTATATCCATAACGAAAGCTGTAGGTTAAAAGTCAAATTTGAAAATTTGACAATGAAACTAGGAGTCCAAGAAGTAAGGACAGAGTAGGAGTTTGGATAGAGGTCCTTAAGAAGAATAACTGCAAACATACAAAATACATTTATAAACAGTGGCAGCTCGTGCTATCGGACTGCAGGACTGCAGCCCCCCCCCAGCTGTGAACCACAATGATATAGTCCTAATCCTCCTAACCTGCACATGGAAAGTCAATCTGGACTGCTGCCTTACCCAGTCCGGATTCAGGAATAAGGCAGCAGATTGCTTATGCTCCAGAAGTCTATGCGGTGCTAACTGCATAGACTGGAAGGGGAGCGGACTGCAAGGTCAGCAGTCTTGGTACAAACAGAACACAGAAAACCGGAAGTGAGCATTCAGGTGTAAAACAGAGACAGCCAACACTGAGCTGCTGCTGTGGATTACTCTCTGGGTGTGCAAATAGCTTTCTCTCTGTCTGGGTGTTGTGGATTACTCTCTGGGTGCGCAAACAGCTTTCTCTCTTCTTGTGTATGGATTTGTAATTTATTTTAGATTTAGTTCATGAACGCAGAGGGGGACAGCTAATACTCGGCTGCTGCTGTAGAAGCTGTACATGAACGCAAGTCAATACAGCTGCTATGGCTTATTGTGGATGTTTATTTTAGAAGCTGGTGCAGGTCATGAACAGAGGGAGAGTAGCCTATACTCGGAAGCTACAGAGACAGCCAAGATAATGATTTGTGTGTGTAAAATGTCCCAAGTGCTATATGGTGGTGGGTAGAGAATAAGCTTGAACCCTGTACCTTGGGCCCAGGTGGCAAGAGCCTGAATTCCCTACCCACCACCATTTGTAAAAAAAAATTGCAGATTTTTCCCTTCATACTTGTTCTGTTCCTCATAAAATCTGTGGTTCCTGCATTTTTGTGTCCTTGCAAAGTCAGTAGTGCATTGATGCAGTGGTAGCATTGTTGCCTAACAGCTACAGGTTCTCTGGTTTGATTTTTGGCTGGGGCGCCTTACCTTCTGTGTGGAGTTTGCATGGGTTTCCTCTAGTCTCCTCCCATCTTACAAAGACATGTGTCTGTCTGGAGTGTTTCTCCTTGGGCCTCTGCTAAAAATTAGCTTTTGTTCTAAGTCAGACTTTCCTGGTTAACAAATGTTAAAAATGACATGCATTTGAATATCAGACTTCATATTCTTCAGAAAGTACATGGTAACACAAAAGCTTTTATTCTAGCACTTTTTCTAAGTGTATAATATGGATATTTGAAATTTGTCCCTATGTTTGGGACTGTATTCCCCCATTATTGGCTTTGTCCAGGTTTTTTGTGCTAAGGTTGAGAGCTATGCTGAGAACTGAATTCACTGAATGTTTGGGGGCTGTATTCACCCATTATTGGCTTTGTTCAGGTGTTTTGTGCTAAGAGATTGACAGCTGTGCTATGCTGAGAACTGAATTCCCTAAATGGTAGCCATTTAAGTTTCCGTCTTCCTCTTTCACAAAGCAGCTGATTTGGCATAGTGGTATGTTGCTCTGACTGTTTTGCACAGGGTCCTGGGTTTAAGGCTTGGCAGTGAAAAGTATGGTGGTAACAGCAACTTTCTAATATTATACAAGCAATGTTTAAAATGTGTCCCTGGTTTTTGGGCTTTTGTCCCCCCCCCAATAAATTCTGGCTTTTTCCAGATTTCTTTGTGCTGCAAAGTCCAGAGATACAGCTGAGTGAGTAGATTTTACAAGGAGATGAGAGCTGCAGGGGAGCAAATGTTTAGTGCTGCTTATGCTGAATCAGCTTGCATTGTTAGTAGCACAACATGTAGTATACTTGCTTTTGATGCAGAAGGCTGTGGGTTCTACTCCCACAGTAGATAGATACATTGCTGATACTGTACTGTGTTGCAAAGGGGGTGGATGCTGCACTCCTTTTTGGTGACGATACCTAGTAACTATGAACCTGATATCAGTTTGCCATCCATTCCCTATTGCAATATTGCTAGCTTATCATTTTTTAGTGTAAGATAAGCAATTTATTCCTCAAGGGCAACAGGCACTTTATTTGTAGATGAAACAATGAAATACAAAGTTGTTTGCTAGCAGCAACCTCTTCATTAGTTACAGATCTCTTTAATGTGGAATTATTTAGATGACTTTTACTTTTTCAGAGATTGTGCATATGTACTGATACTGGTGGACTGTAGAAGTTTGAGTAGACTTTTATGATGGAAATGTTCTGAATTGGGCATTGTCATTAATGCATGCATTTTGTTTCATTGTTTACTGGAAAACATTTCAAAACAGTAAATTTAAAACGCCCTCTAAAACTGTACTGTATTGTACTAGGAATATAATTTAATATAATCAGGAAGGTGTATGAAAGAGCATGTGTATGTTTCATGTGCAAGGGGCCTGTGATTTGAAAACAGCCCAAACCCAAAGTTAATCTTTATCTGCCACTGGCAAAATTTATTTTCTTTGAATGTGGGTTTCAATGCTGTTTCAGTGAATGTGAGTTTTCAAGGGCAGAGAAGTTTTAATGCGAAGTCTGTTTTCATTGTGAGACGGCATTGCTTTGTTTAGCAGATATGATATCTATTAGTGTTTGCGCTGTAAAATGCAAAATAAAACTTTCAAATGCAGTCCAAATCATCGCAGAAGTAAAGCAGTATGCACATTAGTGTTTATGGTAAATGGGGTGAAATAGCCAAGTAATGGTTCATTGGAATGGCTGTAGGGGGGAAACTCCATTTGTCTATGATTTTGTGAGGGGGGAAGGGCAGCAAACTCAAAGACAGCCCCGGCTGAACTATACCTCTCAACTCTCCAGATTTTTGCAGAATGAATAGATTTTTGCTTCTTAGTTTTTCTTTGTTCTTCATAAAATTTGTGGTTTTCTGTCAAATCATTTAGGAATAAAGTTACTAAATAATGACAGACACTGAATTTTAGACTTCCTAACCTTCAGAAAAATGCATGCTAAAGCAAGATCTGTTATTCTATCAACTGTCTCAGTTTATAAAAGAGCAATTTTTAGTACTGTTTATATGTTCCCTCAATATATTTGGCCTCGTCCAGATTTCCTGCATTAACAGGTTGAGAGGTACGTGCAAATAAATTGCTTTATAGAATTAGGCATATTCAAACCTCTCAACTGTCCCCGATTTTGGCTCAAAATGTTGCTCTTACCCTAATAATCCCTCCGCAAAAGGGCAATTTTGGAAGAAAACATGGGAGGGTTTACAATTAATGAATAACTGCAATAATCAGTTATCGATTACTTTTATTTCATTAATGCATGTAGATTATTTTATTTTGTCAGCTGCTCAAGTTAGCAGTACTAATATTAAAAAGTGTCCCTTCTTTGACAGGTTCCCAGCTGTATTGTGTGGCTATTTTATATTTTTGCATTGCATTTTTGGTCCATTTTTCATAAAATTGTGTTTTTTGGGGGCAAATTAGTGGCAAATCATTAAAGACTGAAGTTAGAAAATAATGACAGACATTTCAGTTTCAGATTTCATACCCTTCAGAAAATTCATACTAATGCAAGACCTACTATTCTATTATCTTTCTAAGTTTATAAGAGCAATATTTAAAAATTGTCTTTACTTTTGGGCCTTTGTCCCACTTCTATGTATGGCTTTGTCCAGATTTCTTGCTCTGATGTTGAGAGGTATGACAAATGAGTCAGGGCCATTGCAGTCAGCCAGGGACATTTCAAATTGTAACATACTTGTTGCACCCCACTCCCCCATGTAATGACTCGGATGCGTCCAAGCAAAGCAAGGAGCAGTTATGCAGTGTAAATGTGCAGAATATCCCCCTATCCAAGGTAGACACAAGTACTACAGTGGCTTTTCATCTGTCCTTGATTTTGCAGAATGTTCATACTGTTGATTTATGCTTATTATTATTCAGAAAGTGCCTGTTGCTCTGTGTTTAAGTAGCAATGCTTTAATGACTATCAGGTAAGCTTGTCTGAGATTGTAAGATGCAGTAAGTTTTAATAAGCATACTGTTAAATAATTGCCAACAGTGAAAGCCTTTCTGTTGTTGCCATGCAGAGAATACTTACATAACTAGATAACGTATAAGCCTTGGGTATTTTAATGCATGTGACAGTATTTGTAATAAAGGACAGGATTACATTATTTTAAGAAGCTCATTACAGGCTTTACCTGCAAACTAAACAGAATACCAATCTATCATGTGTGGTCCATATCCTGTGCAGTAATCATTTAAGCAATGTATGTTGAGCTTGTTTCTTGTTTGCTTTACATTTTTTACTTTGACCATGTTTTCCCCATGAAACAAGTAGATAGTTGTTGTCAGGCAGCAGGTCTTTTTTGGCTAAGAAACATTTTTACAAGTGGGGGTATCATCACAGAGATTGCTACTTTCAGCATGTTACTTGGTACTTTAATAAAGCTGAATATAAATTAGAATTAGAACTGGAGTGCAAGGAGAAGTGGTTTGAGTTGAGTGCTGCTTGTTTTTCTTATACTTGATTTTGACTGACATTCCAGTAATGTATTTAAAAAGTAATTTATTTTTTCATGCCTCACAATCTTTTTGTTTCCATCTAGATATTAAGTAAGCTGTCATGCAGCCAATGGATTGAAATATTTTTTCTTCTACACTTCATTTTGTCTTGATTGGACTCTCATAATGATTGTTTGGCACCCAAGGCAGTGTATTTAATTAAAGTTACAGTTTTTGTGGTTTTGAGCATAGCTCCTCCCCTTTCTAGTTGGCCACACCTATTCCCATTGATCCCACCCATTCAGCTGTCTCTTGCAGACCCCCTTTGATTTGAAGTCACCAGCCGCCACTGTTTATAAAGTAGTAGTATTCTAAGAATTAAGTCAACCTGGGAATGGAGAAAAAGGATTTTACCAACATAGATGACTGCAGATAGGGGTATAGAAAGTAGGCAAGAACGGGCTGAAATTTACCGGAAAACTAACAATAGAGCCAAGGTTTTTGGAGCAAATAACTAAAGAACAAGAATTA
Organism: Protopterus annectens; assembly: GCF_019279795.1. Lineage (NCBI taxonomy): Eukaryota > Metazoa > Chordata > Ceratodontiformes > Protopteridae > Protopterus > Protopterus annectens. Next base: position 1,194,969,943 of record NC_056729.1, on the reverse strand, counting down.
AATCAGTGGAATGAGGCCAAGCAGAAGGTTGGACTGTAGGTTAAACACTCTGCCTTCCCTTCCAGGGTGCAATAACAGCATATAGGAAAAGAGAAAGGGTTAGGGGATTGCTAAATGAAAAAACAGCTCTGGTAGAGATTTTGGTTGTGTCTAGAACAGAAGTTGCTATTAAAAAAGGGATAATTAGTAGGATATATAAAATATTGCATAATAGCTATAAGAATCAGTCAGAGGAGGTTAGGAAAAGTGTGAAGAGAGACTGGAAAGTCAATATAATAAAGAACAATGGGAGGACATCTGTATGGATCCCAAGTTAACAACAAAGTCTAGAAGGCTTAGGATTTTTACTTGGAAGTGTTTGCTTAGGTATTTTGTATGCCAAGCAGACTTCAGAGAATTCTTCCTCAAGTAGATAACAAATGCTGGAGATGTGGTGGGAAGGAGAAGGTAATCATGAATATTTTTTTTTGGTGTGTAAAGAGTTGACAGATGTTAAAAATTTTGAAATGTTGTGGGAGCAAATAGTTGTAACTAAGTTAGTGATTCTTTTGAGCTGGGATACAGGATCTGAACTGCCCAGACATATTAAGGCCTTAATAAGCTTAATGTTATTGGCTGCCAAGAACACAATTGCCAGTAAAAGGAATTCAAAATCTATACAAGCTATAACTAAAGCACTGAATATTGTAAAGAAGATAAAAAGAACATGGGTGGGTGCGTGCAATCTTTAGAAAAGGGAAGCAGCAAATTACATAGAAAGAAATAGAATTTACGGGAACACTACATGCAGAATATTGTTCAGGAGGAGTGAAATTTAAAGTAACATAGGAAATGAGCAATTTATGTAATGGTGGACAGAAAGAAGATAGTTAAAAATAAAAATATGTATACTGCAACAAAATAAAAGGAAACATTATGATTTGTTTTCCTGTCTGTATATATGTGTGTATATCTATATCGATATCTATCTATATCTATCTAAATATATATGTGTGTGTATATAAATATATATATATATATATATATATATATATATATATATATATATATATATATATACATATATACACATATGTATGTATATATATATAGAGAGAGAGAGGTATGTCAGATTTTAAAAATACATTTAGTAAAGATATAAAAAGGTAAGAGCTCAGGCGACATTTCTGCAAGAGATAAAGTTAAAGAAGTCTGATACTGGACAAATAAGAGTGAGGTAGTAGGTGATGAGTGGCTGGTTCATAGGTTCATAGGTTCATACTAGGCTATCTGCCCTAGGGCATTTATAAGCTTAGCCAGAGTGTGTTTGGCTTTCACCACCCATTTTAAATGAATTTTGCTATGCCCTTTTTCGAGGTTAGTATACTGTGCCTCTGTCTAACATTGACACAGAAGTGATACCCGGGATAAACCTACGATCTCCCATCCACTTATCAAGATTCCTCTTGAAGAGAGTCAATGAGGGACTCTGCCTAACCTGGACTGGGATTTTATTCCAGAGTGAAGGGAGCCTCTGGGTTATGAATCTGTCCCTCCAGCATGTCCTATTTATTTGAGTGCTGAGGTTCAAGTCTCTCGAGCGCGTAGCTCGATGGTATTTGGATTTTCTGAGGTGCAGCATGTCCATTAATTCCGGGTTGGACATGGCTTTATACATCAGGCACAGATCGCCTCTGAGCAGGCGGTATGCCACTGAGTAGAGCTGGAGTTTCTTTAACCGAGCAGCATATGGCATCTGTTTGAGCCCTTTGATCCTCTTGGTGAGGTACTTTTGGGGTCTTTCCAGTTGCTGCAGGTGTCTGGTAAGGTACATCCCAAAAGGGGCATTGTACTCAATTATGGGCCTGATGAGGGATGAGTAAAGAGGCACGATGACCTCCCCTGATCTAGATGTGAATCCCTTCATGATTAGGTGGGCTACATAAAATGTTTTTCTAACCACTTTGGCCACGTGGTTGTCAAATGAGAGATTGCTATCAACTTGGGTCCCCAGGTCCCTAATTACTTCTTCTGTACTTAATGGATTATCACCTATGTGGTAATTTGTGGGCACTTTGTTTTTGCCAAAGGGGATGACTATACACTTTTTGGCGTTTAGCTTGAGGCCGTGGCTCTGGCACCAGTTGTCTGTTTCTATGAGGCCCTTTTGGAGGATGCTTGTGTCAGCTGGAGAGTCGATTATGGCACCCAGTTTGCAGTCATCTGTGAACGTGGTCAGCCACAGTCCTTCCATGTTGGCCTGTACCTCCAAGAAATATGTACCGAACAAGAAAGGTCCCAGGACTGAGCCTTGTGGGACACTACTTGTAACTGGTTTGGAGTCTGACATGGCTCCAGCATTTCTAACCATGTGGGTTCTGTCCTTGAGCCAGTTTGCAACCCATCTAGTCACATAGGGGTTTATATTTAAGCTGGTGAGCTTATCTATAATGCCCGAGTGGGATATTGTATCAAAGGCTTTTGCGAGGTCCAGGTAGGCTGTGTGGACCACCTTCCCCTCGTCAATGGCCTTGGTGACTGTTTCAAAGAAATCAACCAGGTTTAAGAGGCAGGATCTGCCCTTAACAAAGCCGAACTGGGTAGGATCCAGTGTCTGTAGGTCCCCAATATCTTTATTTATGAGGTCCATGATGATCCTTTCCATAGCTTTGCAGACCAAGCTAGTCAGGCTTATGGGGTGATAGTTTCCAGGATCCGTTGAGCACCACCTTTGTGGAGAGGGACCACTGTTGCTGTACGCCACTCTTTGGGTACATATCCTGTATTAAGGCTGAGATTGAACAGTAGTTTTATATTTGGGTTTAGCTCTTCTTGGAGTTCATGTAAGACGCAGCCCGGGACACCGTCTGGTCCCATTGATGCTGTGTTTTTTGCTTTGGAGAGGGCGGCTATTACCTGAGCATCTGAGATGTCAGGCGGGCAGCACTATGCTGGGATAGATATTTGCCCTTTTGGTAGGGAGGGGGGGGGAGTTTGTGCTGAACCTGTCAGCTAGGATATTGGCAATGTCTGTGGGTTCAGTGTATTTTTTGTCATTTTGGACTAATTCTGAGCATATCTGGGAATTCCCACCCAGGTTCCTAACATAACTAAAGAAAGCCTTGTGATTATCCTTAGTGTCCTGTGCAATTTTTCTCTCGCAGCTGGCCTTAGACGATTTTATGAGTGCCCGTAGTTTTTTGCTAATACTGATCAGAGATGCCTTCCCTTTTTGGGATTTTGCTCTATCATGTAGTAGCTTCCTCCTTCTATTGTATAGTTTGTTTATGGCTGGGGTCCACCAGATAGGACGCCTGCCTTTGGAGGATTGGGTCTTGGTTTTATTTGGGATTGCATGATCCATGCATTCCTGAAGGTGTTCATAGAATGCGTTTATAAAGGATTCTGCGGTCTGGGCCGTATTTTCCACAGGCCCTGGGGCTTTGAAGGATTCCACCTCGGTTTTGAAGGGTGTGAAATTTGCTTTAGAGAAGTTTTTCACTGTGGTTTTCTGGGCAGGGGGTGGGGTCAGGATGTGAATATCCAGTGAGATTAGTTTATGGTCTGATCTTACCAGTGAGGGATACACTTCTGGTCTGGAGCATAGAGTCCCCATGTTGGTGATGATCAGGTCCAGTATGTTTTCCCCTCTTGTGGAAGTGGTAACAAGTTGTTCCATAGCATTTGAGTTTATAAATTCTAGGAACCTTTGGGCTAGGGTGTTGGAGCTAGAGTAATGCTCTCAGTCTATGTTTGGGTAGTTGAAGTCGCCCAATATAATGGTGTTTGGAGAGACCTTAATATTTTCCAGTGTTCTCAGGAAGGCCGAGTGGGGTTCCTGGGTTTGGGAGGGTGGTCTGTAGCAGGCTATAAACTGGAAGGCAGTTTTACCCACTGTTAGTTGCACATGGATAGTCTCTGATGCTTCATGCTGTGCCACCAACCTGGAGGTGTGGGTATCTTTGACGAATATTGATACTCCCCCTCCTTTTGTGGTTCGGTCCAAGTTTTGGGGCCAAAAAGCATAATATGAGGTATAACCTGGTAGTGCTGGGTTGCTCTAGGGAGCCTTGAACCAGGTTTCTGTTACTGCACAGATATCGCTGTTCTCCATGCTAAGGAGAGTTTTGAGTGTGTGCATCTTGAGGTTTAGACTTCTGGTGTTGAGTAGCATTACTCTTAGTTTCTTATCCCTTGTGATACCTATGGAGGTGGGTTTGTCTTTTGAGCCTTGCCTAAAAAAGGCACTATGGGGGTAGCAAGAGCCTTTGCCAATATCCAAAAGCCCAGGGGTGACAGGTGCAAGCCATCCCTAGCGAAGCATTGTGGCTTGTTGAGCATGTCATCCCAGGCTGACAGGCATTGGATCCCCTTTGAATGACACCAATACTTAAGCCAATTGTTGAAATTGATCATCTTGTCTTCATATTGTGGCATCATTCTTGGTGAGAGTAAGATGCTACTCAAAGTCAGAGTCATACCGGCCTGGGTTACATGCTCAGAGAGCTCCTCTATGTCTCTTTTCATGTAGTCCAGGGAGGTACGTCTCAGGTCATTCACACCAGCATGGACAATGGCTGAGTCATATTTGTACTTGCCTTGGAGTGACCTGAGTGCTTGTGTTATGTGGCGGATGCTAGCGCCCGACAGGCAGCTCACCATGACCTTCTCCTTGTTCAGTCTGGTGAGAGGGATGTCAGTGTGCCTGACGATAGAGTCACCTATTACAAGTGTATCAGGTGTGTTGTTTAGCCTTAAGGGCTGTGACTGTTCGGCACACTGGCTTTGTGAGCTATGTGTTGCACATGTTTTGTTTTGGGGTAGTGGTTGCTTGGGTGTCTGCTTTGGAGGTCTCTGCTGCTTAGGCAGATTTTTATTTAGAGCCTCCAGTATGTTCTTGTGTGTTTATGTGTTTGGTTTGCTGTCGTGGTAGGTCCATGTGAGACTGGAATTGTAGTGAGTGTGGTTTCCTTCTCCTCCTGACTGGTTACGCCAGTACTGAGTTGAGAGAGCTTAGCCTCCAGTTTGGCTATATGGTTGCATCTCTCACATGTGTTGGAATTTGTTGGGAGGAGGAGAGGGTTGTCTGTGTACATGAGGCAGTTTTAACATTGCCTCAAGATTCCCAAATTCACCAGCTGGACCGGAGAGGAGATTGACAACTGACCTTTGGACATGCTAGAATAGTATTGGGAATTCCTTTATAATTGAAAAAAGGGCCAATGGGGAACAAGGTACTCAAGGGGAGTTTATGAGGGTGTAGTGCTTTTAATTTTTTAGTGCTGACTTAGTGAGCAAGTGCCAGGTAACTTAAATGCAATGTGTTACAGGTAACTTAAATGCAAAAATGACAAACAGTAGCTTTCTTTCAAGTGAAACAAGGAAATAAGTACAGTAAGCAATGCAGATATCACTGGGGATCCACAGAAGCGCTGAAAAGCCGCGTTTTAGGTGGAATTAGCGTTTCAGGGAAATAACAAGCAAACAAACAACAAGCATACAAACAAAGCTAGATTCAGCAGGCCTGGATCTAGTCTATGCTACAGCAAACAAGGTGTACCAATTTCAGTAGGAAACAGTTCAAATATGCAGGCACTATAAGCCTTTAACCAGAAATTCCCAGCTCAGAAGGGCAGAGTCCAGCCTCTCCTTCCACAAGAGTGCAGACCACGAACCTTCTTAATGTAAAATAACTGGCCTGAAGCCCAAGTGCTTAAACCAGAACTAATACACTTTTAGAATAACAGACACTGAGCCCTCAATCAGCAGTTCCCAACTTAGAAGGATGTAAGCTACCTGTCCTGCCACCACAGTGCAGGCCACAAACCTTCCTAATGTAAAACAACTGGTCTGAAGCCCAAGTGCTTAATCCAAAAACTTATACACTTTTAGAATAACAGACACTGAGCCCTCCATCAGCAGTTCCCAACTTAGAAGGATGTAAGCTATCTCTGCTGCCACAGTGCAGACCACAAACCTTCCTAATGTAAAACAACTGGTCTGAAACCCAAGTGCTTAAACTAAAAGGCTTAGAATGAGTTACACCAAGCAGTAATAAATACAATTGAGTACTTTTAAGATGACACAAAAGCAAAATAAAGTAGGAAGAAACACAAATACAGTAAAAGCAGATACATTTTTTTATTAAGTGGAAAGAGAGAAAGGAAAGAGAGAAAGGAGTAGCAGAAACTAAGCTGATTGGCCTTCTCAAATGTTCTCCTGTACTGGGCAGAATGAAGTAATGACACTAGAGTGGGAGGAGGGTCCCAGATCAAATTTACACTAGGGGCGGGCAACTGCAAAGCCACCAACTATCTGCAGAAATGTTTCTCACAGCTGAAAAGCAGCAGTGAGCCTTTAAATGAAAGTTTTAAACAGCTAAAGGAGCCTCTAGAAAAAAAGAGTTTAACTGCAACAAGTTATCAGAAACAAACAACCCAACAGATGCTTAATAAAAGTGGACAATTTCCAGTTAATACCTCACACACAGTGAAACTAGCTAGAAAAATACACAGTGCACAAAGTGCTATAAATAACAAAGAAATAAAGAACAAAATAAATAAAAAACAGGATACTTAATGTTATATATTATAGCTCCGAGTTTCCTCAGTGTCTTTCCTTCGATCAGCGCAGTGTAACAAATCTGCCAGGGGGTTATTGTTCTGTCGCACTCCATCCTTTACTGATCTAAAGGAGAGGAGGTAGATGGAATCCAGTCAGGATTAATAGAGGGAAAATTATTTTAGATTTAGTTATGCAATAGTAGCAAATAGAGCTACAAACATTCACTTTATTTCAAATACTTTAAAATGCACATACTAACACCTTAGCTTATGATTACACGTGAGGTATAGTTCTGGAAGTTGCAAAATATTTACTTTGGGAGGAACAACCTCCCTGCATTTCCAAGAGAACTCTGAATTCAGTGTATAAGAAAATAGGTCTTAGGCCCCCAAAGTTTCAGCCACATGCATTTACTGCTGCCTTTCTACACAGTTTCCAAGCAAGCACAGTACATCAATCCTTTTGGCTCATTCCTAGGGTTTTTGTTATTCAGTTTGCCCATTGCTAACTGATTTATTGGAAAGGGAAGATTATGGGAACCAGGAGAGTGAAAAAATATAACCAGGATTTATTTTGATAATATCTTTTTTTTCACTTGGGACAGAATATGGGACTCTGATATTTATTATATAGCTCTAACTCCTTTATTTTAGAAATCTTGGGTTTCTATAGGAATATTTTTGTCAGGATCTATTCCAACACTCTATAGATGGGTTCCCATCAGACCAAGAGTGTCTAGAGAACATTATAGGCACATACTTTCCATGCTTGTAATAGTCAGAGCTAAGTATCTTATTTTACACCTTAAACCAACTGTGATGATGATGATGATGATAGGTACAGTATGGAACACTTTGTTTATAGTGTCTTCTAACAGACAGCTTCCCAATTATGCACTCTCAATGCCTTCCACATGTTTAGACCTCAAAATGAGTGTGAAGGAACCAAAGGTGGAGTTGTATCCATCTTCATTAAAACCAAATACACTTCGAGACTGGTCAAACAGCATGACTGTCTCCAACTACTCCATGTCCAATTAACTATCGGGAAAGTACCATACCACATCATTGATAGCTATAGATCCCCCACCATGAACCAGGATAAGCACACTGCCTACCTCGATTTACTGGAATTCTTCGCCATACAGCCCAACACCATAGTCATGGAAAATTTCAACTATTCTTCCATAGACTGAGGGATATACATGAGCAAAAACATGCTCACCCAGAAGTTCCTGATGTTAAAACAAATGCTCGGGAATAGATAGTCTGCAACCCCACTACGGGCTCTAATTTTCTAGACATAGTTATCACCAACATGGTGGGGGGGGGGTCACTGTGCGTGATGCCCTCCCTGGTTAGGTCAGACCACAAATCAGTCTTGTTTGAAGTAACTTCTGGTACTGACGACTTCACATTATAAAAAACTTCACCAAAGGTAACTACAGTGTACTAAGCAATGGTATAAAAAGCTTCATACCACCCACAATTTCAGACATCAATGATGAATATGCAGTAGTGTATGAAAATACCCTATACAAACACTTGGCAATGCATAAACTCTGCTGTACTTGACATGATCAAAACCAGGTCTTCCTGTAAAAACAAGCCACCGTGGTGGACTTCAAGTATAAACAGATTATATAACAAGAGGAAGAAACTGTTGTCCAAAAGCAAGAGGGATATCACTCTGCAGAGTAAGAGTTCACGCCTAAGTTTGAACAAGAAAATCAGAAATCTTGTAAAGTATTCTAAAGCAAATTATGAAACTAAAATCACATCCCTAGCCAAGGATAATTATAAGGTATTCTTTATATCTGAAGTCTAAAAGGGAATGCTCAGCTGTGTGCCGAACTGGTTGCAGATGGAATCACTCATACTACACCAGAAGATATCACCAACCTGCTAGCTGACAGATTCAGTGCAAACTTCACCCCCTATCCCCACCTACCATAGCCAAAGCATATCTGACACCAGTCCTCGGCCTAGTATGTATAGAGAACAGGTCATCACTGTGGTCACCAAGGCCAAAAACACAGCCTCAATGGGACCAGATAATATTCCAGGTTGTTTGCTAAACAATCTAAAAGAAGACGTAGCAGACCCATGTGGTGTTCTCTTTAATCATAGCTTGAGAACTGGCTATGTTCCTGCAGAATGGAGAACAGCAACAGTAATCTCCCTGCACAAAAGGGGGCCATCAACTGACCCTGGGAACTACAACCTCATAAGACTAATCAGCCTCACCTGCAAGGCCATGGAAAGAATTATCATGGACCTTATCAACAAGGACATAGGTAACCTCCAAATACTGGGCCCGATCCAGTTTGGCTTCAATAAGGGTAGATCATGCTTTTTAAACCTGGTAGACTTCTTTGAGAATGTCACCAAAGCCATAGACGAAGGTAAGACAGTGCACACAGCCTATCTCGACCTTGCCAAGGCTTTTGACACAATTGTCCACTCTGGCATTATTAAGAAGCTCTCCCAGATAAGGATTAACCCTTACATTACTAAATGGGTAGTGAGTTGACTCACTGACAGACCACACTCTGTCAAAATTGGTGACTCCACCTCCACCAGTAGACCTGTCAACAGTGGAGTACCACAGGGGTCTGTGCTGGGCTCCATACTGTTTGACATCTATTTCTCAGAAATCCAGGCCAAAGTAGATGGCCTTTGGTTCACCTAGTCTGCTAATGAATCATAACTGGGAGCAATCATTGAGTCCCCCAGTGATGTCAACATATTACAAGAAGGGCTAACACAAACAAATGATTGGTGCCAAAGCCATGGTCTAAAACTAAATGCAAAAAAATGCATTATTATTCCCTTTGGCAAAAATGAATTCTATATAAATTACAATATTGACAGCACGCCCCTGTGTTCCAACCCAGTGGTGTGAGACTTAGGAATACAGGTTGACAGCAATCTGAACTTTGATCACCAAGTTCCTATAGTGATAAGGAAAGCCTTCTATGGAGAGCACTTCAAAAGCAATGGCATAGCATCCAGGTCAAGGGATGTTATAACTCTACTGCACATGACCTCATCAGACTACTAATAGAGTACAATGCACCTTTTGCATGTACCTCGCCCAACACCTGCAGTAGCTGGAGAGACCTCAGAGGTTTCTCACTAAGAAAATACAGAGACTCCAAACCATGACCTATGTGAATAGGCTGAAATCCCTGTCACTTTATTCTATATCTTATAAGCTGCTGAAAGGTGACTTTTACCTGGCCTACAGAGCAATCTCCAGCCCTGCCCCAATGGAAATGCTGCACATTCGCAAGTCAAATGGCTCAAGAAATTTTCACTCTAGGGATCTCAGCCTAGCATGTGACATTAGCAGATCATGCTGTAGAGGCAGATATGTCTCCCAGAGACTGACACTTCTTTGGAATAGACTCCCTATTCAATTAAAACAGAGCTCCCCACTGACCCTATTCAAATGCAACATAGATAATTATCTAATCCAATTGTATGGGAGACTGCAAATTCACCCTTGGGGTTGCACCATGTCCCTTATGGAGAGGGGTAGCTGGTGTTAATCATAGACCCACTCTGTTCATGAATTTGTTCTGTGAACTATCCAAAAAAAGAACAGATTAGATACTTGGGATTAACATGACTAGGCTTGAAAAGGCTAGGGCTGCAAGCCTAGCAACCTTCTGTGAATCTATAAGTTATGTTTCTCAAAGACAAGGCTAGCACTAGTATGGGAGATTTGAAAGGAAAGTGGAATTTGATGCTAAGATATAATAACAGTGAGCAGGAATGGGACCACATTTCATGTGACTGGAAATAATTGTACTACACTCCCTTGCTATCTTTTCATGTTTTAAGTTCCTCCACGTCTGGAAATGATCTCTGACTTTGGTGAAGGAAAAATAGGGAACTCTGACAGGTGGAGGTGTAATGTCCCAAATGCAAACTATTTCCATATACAGTGGCAAAGTCATATCAGTCCATAATTCTGCTATCAAGTAACAGATGTTGCCATAGGGATGGAAGCATTGTTCTACCATCAATGGTTTATCCTACTTTTTGTCACAAGGTTTGAGCAGTATGGATTCTGTCCTGATGTCTGTGAGCAAATAATAAATCAACAAAAAAGGCAAAGAAACAGAAAAACAATTGGCACTTTAATGACAAATAAAGTAAGTGCTTTTGTTAGGTATGTTACCAAACTTCTTCAGACAAAATTCAGTTTAAAGAATTTGTTGGAATTTGATGGTAGACCTAGCCCCAGAATAAAAGGGATGTTTAAATGTGAAGCATGCCCTTATTGTAGACATATTGAAGTGGGAAATAATTTTGTGATAAGGGACCGAAGATATGAGACAAAAGGCAGGTTTAACTGCAATTCTTGCAGTGTAATTTATTTAGCTAAATGTCAAGCCTGCCTGAGTTTTTATACTGGCAAGATGGATAGAAAGTTTAAAGAATGGTTATATGAACATATTTACAGTATAAGGAAAGGGAAGAATGAGAACGCCATAGCCAACCATGTTACCTTACACCCAGGTCGCTTCTTTGTTTTTCGAGTGATTGACCAAGTAGTTAAGGATGTGAGGGGAGGCTCCTATTCTTTGAAATTGGAGTTGCTAGAACTAACCTGGCAACTTAGATGCCAGGCTTATGTGTTACCTGGGCTTAATAACATCTTTTTCTTGGTTAGTGTGTTGAAACTTAAAAGTTTGTTGAGATGAAGCGTTTCCAAATACACTTGTGGTCATTACATTTTAGGAGTTCATAGATTTCAATATTGTTCAGGGATTTGTGAAGACTACTATTTTTTTAACTATTGTTTATCTACTTCTCTCATTGTTTTTAATGTCATTTTTTATGTATACTTATTTATGAAATTGTAGTTTTCATGTTCATAGTAATAGTTTTTATGAGTTGTTTATATCATGAAGCAACAAAAAAGGTTTTTGTTTATGTGAATGTTTTTGTTTTACACCATGATCTGCTTTCTTTGATGAACCATATGACCTACTTCTCTGATGAATTGATCACGTGACTATTTCTTACACCACATGATTGTTTAGGCAAAGTATTTAATGGTCCATTGTACTTTTGAATTTTGTCTGAAGACATTTGGTAACATTCCTAACAAAAGCGCTTACATCATTTGTCATTAAAGTGCCAATTGTTTTCTGTTTCTTTGCCTTTTTTGTTGATTTAAGTAGTTGTTTGTACTTTTTGTGAGTGCACACAAATAAGTTAAACTTTTAATTTGTATGGCATGCACTATTAAAACCATTGAAATATATGACCAGAGGATATTGTTAAACAATCTGCCTTTTCTAAGCATAAGTTATGGCCTTATCTCAAAAAAATCACAAATATGCAGATCAGTTGAAAGATTTGCAGTATCCGCGGTGGTGGTGCTGCAGTAGCATTGTCGCCTCACAGTAAGACATTGTCCGGTTCGATTCTCAGCTAGAGCGTCTTCTGTGTGGAGACATTCGTGAATGGGCGTACCTTCGTTGAAGGTTGTGCGTCAGAGCTGGCAACTCGGCACGTAAAAATCAACTGCCAATCATTAGCGGACCGGAGTTCTGCTGTGGCGACCCCTAACTGGGAAAAGTTGAAAGACACAATAACAACAAGTTGAAAGACTTGCAGTATTTGCTCTATACTGTTTTGCACACTCCATTTAACCTCTCATCCTACCTTACTCATCTGTACTGCCCCTAACCCCTACACTTTACCTTACAAAAAAAAACTTTCCTTAACAGTACCACTAACAAGACACTAGGATACATACAACAATCAATACCACAGAAACTAAACACTAAATCTAACACTCTAACCTTACCATTATTCTGTCATTGACCTACAAAAACTCATACACACACTCACCTTCCACTCACAGACCACAAACACCACACACCCACAACACTACATCTATCCTCTTACCCAGCCCTTATCTGATCCTGCAAACATACTCCATACACTAATGCCAAATCTTTCATTAAATTTGAAAGTTTCAGCATCAGAAACAAACCACCACTGATATGCATCACATAACCTTCCACATATCAGTGTTACAATCATCAGTATTTCTGGCATTCTACAAACTACTCTTACAACAACAGAAAAAAACACATCACACCAAAGAGTCAACAAAAATAGTTATGACAATATGTCACAGCCATGTGTGTGAGTGTCTGTGTCTGTGTGTGTATGAGTATGTGCCATTTCAGTTTAAGACCAGCCACTGATATGTATTTATTCAGAATAAAACACTAACTAAAATCCATTTCACAAAAAAAATTTAATTTATTCACAGCCAAAGCAGCAGCAGTACATACAACACATAGAAAAACAATTTCCCAAGTAGAGCTCTTTTAAACACCAACATTCACTGCAAGAGCTTTGAGAAACTCTACCACATACCTGATGTTACATCCCTAATCAGCATTATGCTTTCCAGGAACAGCAAGAAGAATGCCAACCACCAATCTGCGACTGAAATCATCAGTATGAGTGTTTTATTAAACACAGTCCAGGGCCATTTTAATGATGAAATCTAGCACACCTGCCTTATTTACTAAAACTTATCAGATACTCATTAAAAAAAACAACATGCTTGGGTACCATGACCCCACAATTCCTAACATGGTCAATTTTAACCCCACATTTCCAAAACGTGCATATACTTACTCTTGGGGTCACAGAAAAAATATCCATGTAAACAATAACCTGAAGAAATACAACATTCAGCTATTTTTAATTGAATTTTTTTTGCACCCTGCTGCCTGCCAACCATCAGCTCCTTGCAAATGATCATCTCATTCAATTATTTTGCAGGCAACCAAACACATGAAACAACTAATCTCACAAAAAGTCCATATATATGAATGTCTCCCCATATATATCTTATTGACTACAGTGTAACAATGGGTGCCCCACTTTGGTCACGGTTGTGTGACTGTGGAGTTGGTATAGCATAAGAAAGGAAGTACGGCTGAATTTTCATCATGTTGGTAGGTTTGGGAAGACAAAACCCCCACATAAAAGAAACATTAGTGATTTGACAGTATCATGTGTTCTTTTGTTAGATTCACTATGTAAGCCATTACAAAAAGTACTGCATGGGTTTCTTTTGTGATCGCTTGTTATGGATCATTGTTTTTGTGTGTGTGCGTGTGTGTGTGTGTGTGTGTGTGTGTGTGTGTGTGTGTGTGTGTGTGTGTGTGTGTGTGTGTGTGTGTGTGTGTGTGTGTGTGCGTGCACTCAACCTTTTTTGCAAGGTAGGTATATAGATGATCACAAAAGGAAACTATTAGGTTTCCTTTTGTGATTACGCAAGTAATAATAGCCTGAATTTTTAATGGTTAGCTTCCCCCTTTAATTCTCTGATGGATTGTAATTAAATTTAGTGCAACTACAATGCTGGAGAATATACTCGTGTGTTTGTGTGCGTGTGTGTGTGTGTGTGAGCGTGTGTGTGTCTGTGTGTGTGTGTGTGTGTGTGTGTGTGTGTGTGTGTGTGTGTGTGTGTGTGTGTGTGTGTGTGTATACATATATATATATATATATATATATATATATATATATATATATATATATATACACACACACACACACACACACACATGCATATCCATCTTTGGTAATGACACTAGACAAACTCACTTGTATTGACTTTAAATTAATCATTTTATGCCTGCAACTTACTTTATAAACTGCTTCACCCCTTTTTAAACAAAGAAACAAAATAATTATTTTGCTCTAAAATTTCTTCATTCACACATTGCTCATGCAACTGCCCTTGAAGATATGCAGCACCACAAAGTTTTGTTGTGTCATTTTGTTTTCATCCTTGTTCATTGATTTTTTACTACTGGCAGCTGTGAAAATGCTTCTGCACACATGGACTGCCATCATCTTTGATTATAGTGTTTGCATTTTTAAACTTATAAACGTTAATATTCTCTTAATGACAATAGAGGGCACAGCATTCACTTGGCCTGGAAAGAATGGTTTGTGTTTTAACTTTGATATAAGCAAGTTCTAGATATTGTACAGCATTTGTATGGATTTGGGTGTGGCTCTGAATCTGACAGCAAGTTGTATATAGGTTTGCGACTGTGAGTTCCCAGCCAGCTATGTTGCCTCCAAGCACGAGGTCATTTTAGTTGAATATACTTGTGTTAAATGTTAGACTGTACGAGTGAGAAGTTTATTATTTTTATGTGCAAAGCTGGGAGGACATCTGACTGAAACTGTTTTTTATACAGCATAACATGAAACAGTAAACAAAACAACATACAGCTAAAAGACTCATATCACAGATGTCTCAAAGCCAGTTAATGATATGAGAGTTGGAGGAGGTAACAAGTGAGGAGTGAGGGATGGAGTGAGCAGCTGCCGTAGGAAGGGCAGTGGCCTGCTCAGTCCATCACACTAGTGGCTTTCTAATGATAATGTGTCTCATAAGCAATGGGTCAGCCAAACCTCAAGGATTGACAAGCAACATCTTGCATTTTAACTGGTTAAATATCTTTGTGGAATCATCCGAGAAATATGTCCAGTTCCGTGAGTGGCAGTATGTGTGTGTGTGTGTGTGTGTGTGTGTGTGTGTGTGTGTGTGTGTGTGTGTGTGTGTGTGTGTGTGTGTGTGCAGAGTAGCAGTTCAGGCAAAGAAGGTTAGAAAATAAAGGGAAAACCCATAATGGTTACCTGGATGACTACTTCTTGGATAACAGGGTGACCAAAGAAACTGATTGCTATTATACAAAAACGTAAAAAATGACTTACTATAAAAATCCAGAGGACAGATCATTAGAGTGTCTACACTATGCGGTGTTTAGGGGTGCAGCTCCAAATCAGGATAGTAGAACACCTTTTAGGTCTTCCAACACTATGGATTTTTAAACTGCAATGATTTTGTCCTTTCAGCATCATCATTTTTACTTTTTTATCAGACATTTCTATGTCAGGAACCAGCTGAGCACTGCTCTGGCTTAAATTCTTTATGCACTAAAGTACATTTAAATTCACCTGCCTAAATGTTACCTCTCACATGTGCATGCAGTTAATGTATATAGTGCATTAGACACAAGATGGAATAATTTGTTTATTACATACTTAATTCTCTTTATTTTCCCAAAAACTTTATAAATCATCTCATTTGCTCTCTTACAAGTTTCATCTGACTCCTACAGGCATCCTGTGGGCAGCCATACTTTTTAATAAATCTAAATACTATTTGATAGATTGCCACATTCTAGCCCTGTGCTGCAGAATGGATTCAAATTTTAATAGAACTTAACATTCTGAAGCAAAACAGTTTAGCCACTGAGATAAAATCTCAATGGAGTTGTCTTTTAGGGAATTGAATAATCTTATTAAAGATATCAATGGGAAAATAAAAAGCAAAGAAGAACAAATTATGAAAATTAATAAATTGTACTGGAGTCTTAACAGGTAAAAAACAGGCTTTTCATGGAATAAATTGGAATTGGTTAGTGGAAGGGATGTACTGAATGCCTGCTCCCTGACCTACAGTATAATTTCATCTATCTCTAGCAGCAGATATTGACTTTCCCTATGATAATGGCAGTTCTGTGGTTGCCAGTTCTGGTCATTTGAGGAGCAACTCAAAGATGATAAATACTGGTAATAACAGCACAGTCTAATTTTTGTTCCAGAAGAGAATACAACAATTTTATATCCAGTAAGCTTGCCTTTCAACAGTCAAAAATATTCAGTTTCTAAAAAGTAATATTTAGTGAAACAGTTAATCATACTGAGATTCATTTTTGAGGTGCTCATGAAAATCAAACTGTAAATAATGCTTACACTGACTTCATCAAATTGAACTTGGTTTGCATTACCTGTGATTTGAAGTTTATTCCATAGGTATCACCACAGCTTCACTGCATGAAAATTGACTGTTTTAAACTATATGGAAAGTTACAAACTTTTTTATTATTTTCCCATCATAGGTATCTTGAATTAAATAAGATTTCAAATGATGTAGATTCTCTTAATGATCATCATCATCTTCTTTTGGCAGTTCCCGTTAGGGGGTCACCATAGCGGATCATCTGTTTCCATTTCTTCCTGTCCTCTGCATCTTGCTCTGCCACACTAACCACCTGCATGTCCTCTCTCACCACATCCATAAACCTTATCTTAGGCCTTCCTCTTTTCCTGTTACCTGGAAGCTTCATCGTTAGCTTCTTTTTCCCAATATACTCAGGATCCCTTCTCAGCACGTCCAAACCAATGTAATCTTGCCTCTCTGGCTTTGTCTCCAAACCTTCCAACATGGGCTGACCCTCTAATATACTTATTCCTGATCCTGTCCACCCTCGTCACACCCAGTGCAAATCTTAACATCTTTAACTCTGCCACATCCAGCTCTAACTCCTGCCATTTTGTCAATGCCACTGTCTCCAACCCATATAACATAGCTGGTCTCACTACCCTCTTGTAGACCTTCCCTTTCACTCTTACTGATACTCGTCTGTCACAAATCACTCCTGAAACTCTTCTCCACCCACTCCATCCTGCCTGTACTCTGGTCTTCACCTCTCTTCCACACTCACCATTACTCTGAACTACTGATCCCAAGTATTTAAACTCATCCACCTTCACCACCTCTACTCCTTGCATCCTCACCATTCCTCTATCCTCCCTCTCATTCACACACATATATTCTGTCTTAGTCCTGCTGGCCTTCATTCCTCTTCTCTCTAGAGCATATCTCCATCTCTCCAGGGTCTCCTCCACCTGTTCCCTACTCTCACTACAGATCACAATGTCATCTGCAAACATCATAGTCCATGGGGACTCCTGTCCGATCTTGTCTGTCAACCTGTCCATCACCATTGCAAATAAGAAAGGGCTCAGAATCCCTCCTCCACCGTAAACACATCCGTCACTCCCACCGCAGACCTCACTGCTGTCACACTACCCTCGTACATACCCTGTACCACTCTTACATATTTCTCTGACACTCCCGACTTCCTCATACAATACCACAACTCCTGTCTAGGCATCCTGTCATATGCTTTCTCTAAGTTTACAAAAACACAATCTAACTCCTTCTGACCTTCTCTGTACTTCTCCATCAACACTCACAGAGCAAACATCGCATCTGTAGTACTCTTTCCCGGCATGAAACCATACTGCTGATCACTAATCATCATGTCCCTTCTTAACCTAGCTTCCACTACTCTTTCCCATAACTTCATACTGTGACTGATCAATTTAATCCCTCTGTAGTTACTACAGCTCTGCACATCATCCTTATTCTTAAAAATCGGTACCAAAACACTTTTTCTCCATTCCTCAACATCCTCTCACGTTCCAAGATTTCATTAAACAATCTGGTTAAGAACTCCACTGCCATTTCACCTAAACACCTCCATGCTTCCACGGGTATGTCATCTGGACCAACAGCCTTTCCATTCTTCATCCTCTTCATAGCTATCCTTACTTCCTCCTTGCTAATCCATTGCACTTCATGATTCACTATCCCCACATCATCCAACCTTCTCTCCTTCTCATTCTCTTCATTCATCAACCCCTCAAAGTACTCTTTCCATCTGCTCAACACACTCTTCTCGCTTGTGAGTATGTTTCCATCATTATCCTTTATCACCTTTACCTGCTGCACATCTTTCCTAGCTTGGTCCCTCTGTCTAGCCAATCGGTACAGGTCCTTTTCTCCCTCCTTAGTGTCCAGCCTTTCATACAACTCTTCATATGTCTTATCCTTAGCCTTTGCCACCTCTCTCTTTGCCATGCACCTCATCTCCTTATACTCATGCCTACTTTCTTCATATCTCTGACAATCCCACTTCTTCTTTGGCAACCTCTTTCTCTGTATACTCTCCTGTACTTCCTCATTTCACAACCATGTCTCCTTTCATCCTTCCTCTGTCCAGATGTCATACCAAGCACCTTTCTAGCCATCTCCCTTAGTTGCTCTGCTGTAGTTACCCAGCTGTTTGGTAACTCTTCACTGCCACCCAGTGCCTGTCTTAACTCATCCCTGAACTCCACCTCACAATTACCATTTTTCAGTTTCCACCATTTTATCCTTGGTGCTGCCCTCACACTCCTTCCCCTCTTCTTGATCACCAACGTCATCCTACAAACCACCATCCTATGCTGCCTAACTACACTTTCCCCTGCCACCACTTTACAGTCTCCAATCTCCTTCAAACTGTCCCTCTTGCATAACATATAATCCACCTGTGTGCATCTTCCTCCACTCTTGTATGTCACCCTATGCTCCTCCCTCTTGTTAAAATACGTATTCACCACAGCCATGTCCATCCTTTTCGCAAAATCCACTACCATCTGACCTTCTACATTCCTTTGTTTAACACCATACCTACCCATCACTTCCTCATCCCCTCTGTTCCCTTCACCAACATGCCCATTGAAATCTGCTCCAGTCACCACTCTCTCACCCTTGGGTACAGTCATCACCACTTCATCCAACTCACTCCAAAATGTTTCTTTCTCATCCATCGCACACCCAACTTGTGGAGCATATGCACTAACAACATTCATCATTACACTATCAATTTCCAGCTTCATAAACATCACTCTATCCGACACTCTTTTCACCTCCAAAACACTCTTAGCATACTGTTCCTTCAGGTTAACTCCTACTCCATTTCTCCTCCCATCCACACCATGATAAAACAATTTGAACCCACCTCTGATACATCTAGTCTTACTCCCCTTCCATCTGGTCTCTTGCACACACAATATACCAACCTTCCTTTTGTCCATCATATCGACTAGCTCTCTCCCTATACCAGTCATACTGCCAACATTCAAAGTTTGGACCCTCACTACCACAGTCTTAGCCTTTCTCCTCTCTTCCTGACTTCGGCCATACCTTCCACTTCTTCTCCTCCTTCGGCCAACAGTAGCCCAATTTCCAACAGCACCCTGCTGGCTAACAGTACTGGTGGCGGTCTTTGTTAACCCAGGCCTCGACCGATCTGGTATGTAAATATTTACTGCTGTCCGCATGAATAATTTGGCAAAGTTTTACACTGGATGCCCTTCCTGACGCAACCCTCCCCATTTGTCCAGGCTTGGGACCGGCACAAAGCAATGCACTGGCTTGATAATTAAGTTTAAACTTCTAGTTTATAAAGTGATTCCAAATGTAATGCGTACAGTACATTAAAACAAGCTTGATTATGATATCTAGTCATTTTACAATAAATGTCAGAACACAAAGTTCTGTTGCTTTCCGTGGTTTTTGTTTTAGTTAACATTATGGGTCTACCGATAGCTTTAAGGCTACAATTTTTCAATAAATTTAATGTGGTGTTAGAGGTGACAAACAGCTGAAACTATTAGTCCACAAAGAAAGTCTGTTTATTTTGAAATATGTCTCTTTAAGACCAACTGACATCAATAAAGAATTAAATTGAAGTCACCCTCCCCCATAAAATTTATTTCCTTACCTTATCTTCTGTTAGCACTGTTTATTTAGTTAATTTTTGTTGCAGAAAAACTTTAACTGAACCAAGGGTAAAACACATTAATTGGCCTAGGGATTACTGTGCCACTGTCTCCAAAAAAGCTTTCCCAAAGCTATCCCTGTGAAGATTATAAACCAGCAGCTGCTGCTGATGTCAGGAGTCAGTAGTGACCATTTGTCCTGCTGGGTAAGTATTCACAATCATTGGTAGTTGTGTCAAAAAGAATAGACGATTGCAGGATAACAGCATAATGTTCTACTCAGTGAAATAGTTAAGCTACTAAGATTCAAAATGTGTACCTGTAAGCCCCACTCTGTCTCAAATAACATTACAGATGCACCTTTCTGCTTTAACCTTGTTCAAGGAGGTATTCTATGTAGTCTCCTTTTAGGAAGTATTAGGCATCTTAACTCTGTTATGATAAGCTTCTGTCCACATTTTTCAAACAACTATAGATTACTTCTGCTCTTGTTGGGGCTATTAGGAATGGACAGTCATCCCCTTCCTCCTTGAAAGACAAGCTAGATCATTTGCTAGATCATTCTAAAGATGACTCGTATTCAGTAAGCCAGCATATAGAAGAGTGGAATGCACTGCTTCACACTTAGACTGTTTTCTTTCAGCTTTGTAGCTCTAGGGTCACCACCTAGATAGAACATGTACAATTACATGTCCAGGCACATGCACACACTTATTAGCACTTGAAGGGAAGTCTACTCTCCAAAGTCATTACACACATCATGCTGCCCCAAGGCTATATGGCATTTATGCAGTGGTGTTAGACAAGGAGCAGTGCTGTGTGTCTACGACAAAATGCAGCACCTCCACAAGTCCCACAGTCTGTGACCCAGGTTATCCTATGAATAGCAATTGTACCACAGGAGGAGTCAGCATTACAGTAATGTCACCAAACCCATGTTTTTATGAACTTCAACTGTCTTGTTCCACCTAAATCTAATTGGTATCTATAGAAAGACTATTCTGCATATTGGATGAATAATGGAGTCTTACAACTCAGTACAACTTTTTCAGTACACCATGTTCTCTTACAAGGTCCGCATGCTATTGGATGCTCTCTTCCTGAGCCTTAGTGACTCAGACTCTTGAATGAATCCTGTTCACATTTGTGAAACTGGTGTTAATCACTAAGGCCTGGATAATGTAATGCCTGTTCTCTCAGATGATAGGTTACTGCACAATGTTGGTAATCTCTGGAAGACAATGAACTTTCTAAAATTGACTCTTAATCACCTACAGTTTGGTTTCAAGACATATTCCTACATGTCACTGCAAGATATCAGGTACTACATCTTACGTAAAATGTCAACCATGGACATGTGAAACAATTTCTTCCCTTATTGTCACGAGAAGAATATATCAAGGTTTATATTAGTAATTATTATAATTATTTACCCTGTACAAGACCTATACATGCCCTGGTCCAAGGGTAGAGTGGGTAGGCACTGGTATGAGATGGGATTTCAAGAATGCTTCCAAACCATATATATCTTTAAAATGTCTCTGAGTACATTCGATCTTTTCTTTTTAAAGGTTTGTAATAACAGAGTAAAATGTGGGAAATAGACTCATGGAATACAAAAGGGCTCCAGAGCTTAAAGAAGAGGAAATTGTTTCTTCATTTACTTTTGCAGTCTAGGGCGTGTTTTACACTACTTCAGGAAACTCACCTAACTAATGATCAATGGGCAGAGATCAAGAAAAGGAAGTGGATTAGAGAGGTTATAGCCTCAGAAGGTAAGACTAATAGTGCAGGGGTAGCTATAGTTATTAAAAATCAATATCAAGGAAAGATCTTGGACTCAAAAAAGGAAGGTGGTGCTTTGTTACCCTCTCATCTACTCTTCATGATAAACCTATTTTACTTTGTAATGTATACGTACCATGTAGTAATCAACAATGTTTTATAGCATCACTTTACCCACTTTTAAACCAATATAATAACTATTATATAATAATAGGAGGGGATTGGAACTCCTATCAGAATCCGAAGTTGGATAGGTCTTGTCCACAAAGGTCATTCAATAGGCAAGCAGTGGTCGCACTAAATGATTTGAAAGAAGATTTTCAACTATATGACCCTTTTAAATATCTGAATAACCATTTCAATACAAACAGTTTTACTTTTTATTCACCATGTCACAAAATGTGGTCGAGAATAGACTTCTTTTTGATTTCACAAACAATGACTAATTTTGAACCATTAGTTCTCATACATGCGCGTTATTTATCGGACCATTCAAAAATTTCATTAAGTTTTTCTAAAGATTCTAAACATAATTTGTCTCACAGGGGTTATAATTGGTTTTTAAACCCAAATCTTTTAAATAAAGAAGAAATAATACAAGAAATTTCAGATGTTCTTAATAGCATACTAGTTAAGTTGGAGAAACCATAACATTCTCCTGGTATAGAATGGGCAACAGTTAAGACACAAATAAGAGGGATCTTCTTGCAAAAAGCTTCATATTATAAAAAAATGCATATTAGAGAGACACAAGATTTGGAAGTTAAAATAAATTCACTTAACCAAGAGTTGATTCAGAATTACAACAGTCAAACAGAGGCGGAATTATTCAAATGTCAAAAAGATCTTTTCTTAATACAAAATAATAGGTTGACATTTTATGAACATAAAATGTTAGAGAGATATGCTAATCATATTCAAATACCATCAAGGGCATTAGCTAGAATCATTAATCAATCAAAAACAGCATCTTTAATCTCGGAAATACATTTGGACAACACAATATATTCTAAAACCAAAGATATTGTTAATGTTTTTGAAAGAATATACTCTGATATTTATGCTGTTCAAAAGGATCTATCCTTAAACAGGTCTAATAAAGAATTTTTTCAGAAAATTAGTTTCCCAAAAATAGATGATATTTCCCAAGAAGACCTAATTAAACCTATATCGGGTGAAGAAATAACTTGTATAATTAAAGACTTCAAATCATACAAGGCACCGGGGCCTGATGGCCTGAATGCTGAATTCTACAAAACTTTCTGCGATATTCTTGGTAAAATACTCTTGATTGTATTTAATTATATAATTAATAATAAAATTAATGATCTCCATTTTAACGCATCAAAAACTATTCTTATACCTAAATCAAATGCTGATACCCAGAACCCTGATAATTATAGACCAATTTCACTTCTAAATGTTGATATGAAAATTTTGACTTCTATTTTGGCTAATAGATTGAAAAGAATAATGAATCAAATAATTTCTAATGAACAAGCTGGTTTTATAACTGCCAGACAAACAAGCGACAATACATTAACACTACATTCATTAATCTCTTATGCTAAACAAAAGAATTTAAATATTTATGCACTCATAATTGATGCGCAAAAGGCTTTTGATAGGGTTAATATAGAGTTCTTGTTTGACACTTTGCCATATTTTAATATACCCCAGGAATTTATCTTATGGTTACAAATCTTATATACTAATCTTTACACCACTTTATATGTCAACAAAAGTTTTTCTAAAAGAATACAACTTAAAAATGGAACACAACAGGGCTGTCTTTTGTCTCCCTTGTTGTTTAATATATACCTAGAGCCTTTATTTTTATATATTAAACAAAATGTATATCATAATGCCCCTATATTATATGGAACAAAAATATCCATGGCGGCGTTTGCAGACGGTCTTAATATATACTGCACAACACCAATTTCAGACACTGAAAAATTACTGAAAGTGGTGGAGGACTTTGCAGTAATATCTAATTACAAAATTAATCTTAAAAAAACAAGCATATTTCCTTTAAAAATTCCTAAACCCTTTTCGCTTCTCCCACTGGTGGGGCAGGTAAAATCTGAAGATAAAATTAAATACTTGGGAATTACCTTTTCTACAGGTGATAAGGATTTTTATAATACTAACATTAAATTAGTCTGGGATCACATACTATTTGATTTTAAGAGATGGAATAATTTAAAGTTACCTGTATTAGCAAAAGTTGCAATTATTAAAATGAATGTTTTACCCAGATTATCATATATATTTAGATCTGCTCAAGTGTTAATTTCCAAGGGTTTTTTTAAACAAATTCATAGGGAATCGGCTAAATTTATTTGGGACCCAAAAAAGACCAGGATATCATATGATAAATTGATGACTCCAAAAAATAAAGGGGGATTGGATTTACCAAATTTTGAAACTTACTATTTAATAATAAACTCGAACAGAATCTTAAGAATTGCCAATTATGACATATTTAGTAATAAATGGTCACCAGTGTGGGTAAATTTGAACTATAAACACATTCTGAATTTGAATATTAACCCCAAATCAGTACCTTTCTTAAGAAAGGAAAAGCTTAAATTATATGATATAATGGATCACATTAAATTATACATAATGTCATTACAAAATTTATTTGAATCCTTAAATCTTATGCAACATATGATGGTCTTCCAACCTTTTCATAGAAATCCTAACTTGAAAATTAATAATAAATTAATAAATCTTAAAAATTTTCCTCTTATGATGAATTTAACCTTACTTGATATATATCCCTACTTAAAGGAGTCCATTAATACAATAAGACAAGAAATGAATCTGCCCAAATCATATTTAACTATTTTGAGGCAGATCAAAAAACTCTCTATAAGTTACTTTGATGACTTTAAAATTAAAGATGAGGAAATAACAAAATGTTTCAATTTGTGGCAAACTCTTCAACAAGATGTCAAATTTATAGCAGCCACTAATAAAGGATCTTAAATTTCAGAATACAGTTCTTATGTCAAAATATTGGAGGGATAAACTGCCACTTACAGAAGAAAAGCAATTTCTGAAGTCAATTAATCTAACAACAAAATCAATATCTTTTCAAAAATTAATGTATACTCAACTTATGATTTTTAATAACGCCTATTATACACGCCTCAGATTGCACAAGTTTAATCCTAAAAAATCTCCAAATTGCCCATATTGTAAAGATCAAGCAGCAGATCTTCTTCACATGTTCTGGAGTTGTAAATGTATTTATAAACTTTGGAATTCCTTAAAATTACAAGTTCAAAAGATGGGATATCAAAGTTCAACACTTTCATGGGAATTCATGATATTACATATTCCTCCAAAACAGTTTCCTAGGTCCCAAATCACTATATTTATTAATATTTTTTTATTAATGAAACTTTATATAGTTACAAACTGGTTAAATCCATCTCAAACGTCATGGGACAATTTTAGGACTTTAGCAATAAGACACATATTAGCCTACAAACTACTTTTGAAGGATCATAATACAAATATCAATAATCCAAAGATATGGGAGCAAATTTTTAATATCATATTGGCGTAATATATAGAGATCGAGTGTAGTGTGAGATATATATATCCTTTAAGAAAAAAGTTGTTAATAAGTAAAAGATTGAGATATCTGATCTATTTATAATTCTTTTCATATGTTCTTGTACAATCTGATGTTACATTTGGAAGCATTCATGTAAATATTGTATATATGTTTTTGTGATTGTATTAGACATAATAGCTAGAACGTATTCATATTTTTGTTCTGTTTAAGTTTGTATGGAAAATGCTAAAACAATAAAGACTTATTATTGAAAAAAAAAAGAAACAATTTCTTCCCATGAGAAAACAGAATACAGGATCACACCCACATAGCATCTCTCATTTCATACCTATACCAACTAATCTAGAATTTACTCTGCAGATACTAGGTGCATGCTAGACCACTAGATGCAGACTCAAAATAAAGATGTGCACAATGACTGGACTCATTATTTATATATCTCTTTAGCACTCTGGATAGAATGGCGTCTCACTATTGTTCGTAATCCTATGGATTAAGTTTCACCTTACAGACATTTACTTACTTCATGGGAAACATAACACAGACATCCAAGAAGCAGCAGGTGAGCAAACTGTTCTCCTTGTTTCAAAGAGCATTATGTATGTGCATGTGAGTGCGTGTATAGGCATCTGTCTCTGCACATGAATGTGCACACATGCATATGTATAGGTGTGTGTGGGGGGGCATATACATGTATACAACAATTAACTAAACGATATTTAATAAGAATTTGCAGCAACTGGATAGCAGCAATATTGCTTAGTGTTTACTGCTGTGTCATGTAATATTCATTCCATTTAAATATCATCTTTATTAATTTAAAGTGTGTGCACATATAGAAAGGGAAACGGATTTATAACTCTACATATATATATATACATTTATATATAGACAGAGAGAGATAATTCACTAAATGATATGCAGTAAGAATTCCCCATAACTGGATTATCAGCAATATCACTCAGATTCTGCTACTATAGCATGTACTAATCATTTCATTTAGACACCTTTTTATTAAAGACTCCAGTCATTTCATATTTGTGTTTTAGTTTATTTTATTTCCCAACCAAGAATAATTTCCAAAATATTAAAAAAGAAAAAAAAACAAATAAAAAAGAACTATTTACAAAACATTATGAGGTGTTACATTATTTACAGATACAGATGTATTTAGAAGTATGATGGTCATAGCAGTTGGAATGTGTAAACACAGAACTTTAGTCTACATCAGGTATAACAGCACTGTCTGTTCCTATAGATGATGAATGTTGATATGATGTCACAATCAAGATAGCTGCATAGTCTCACGAATAGTCTGTTTGGTAAATCTGCACTTTTTTGTTGAAAAAGTCCTTGGCACTTTCTCAGACACATCCATGTTTCAGATGGGAACAGTTCAGTCCTGTACAATGCCTTTGCTTCAACTGTAAGTCCTTCATGTATTTCCATGGCCAGTCTGCAGCTCTAACAATTGAAAGATGAGATTGTTTGCTTCATTTCCAGCCTTTAAAGGATTAGAACTGGGAACTAAAGAATATTTTGTATCTACAGATGAGAATATGTGAAATAAGAGGACACAGGAGCTTCCTTGGAAGTGATAAGGCATGGTGGTGTCATTTCAAAACTCATGGGTAGGTATAGTCCCATACAAACACACAAACTACCTCCCTGGACCATGTGCAGTCTGCAGTTTGTTTGTACATATTTTTTCTTAAGTACGTGCTGTATAGTTACGGCTGTCATGCAGCAAACAAGAGAAATGTATTGTTGATTATGCTGCCAAGTGAGACATGTATAATAAGCCATTCAGAAGACTGAAACAGGTTACAGGATCGAAATACTGGTAAGATATGTCATCTGTACAGAACATGGAGTTTTAATGCATGGAGTGAATTCATGTGAAGTGGAATGCTTGTTAGATGGGCATTGATGGAGATCATCATTGGTGAGATGGAAGATGTTCTGGTGAGAGTACTGCCTTTGTTGCTGAAAGACAGCTATACAGCACAAGCTGATAAACTGACTAGTGTGAAAAGGGGGAAATGAAAAGAATGAGAATAGCAACAATACAAAAACGAGTTACTGGCAAAACCGTAGCAAGAAGTGCAGCTGCAATGTTATAAACACTGGTAGGAAAGTAATTTATGGAGAGCAGCCGCATCACAAAACATCCTAGGGGCTACTGATTCCACATAAATGCATGCAATAGGTCACAACCAGTGAATAGTCAGATGTGAGGAACATGCTTGTTTGTTACACAAAATAGTTCATGCAGATTGCATAACTGTTACCCTTGTTAACATAAGAATTCTGAGCACCTGTCACCCCTGGGATTCAGGTTACTGGCTAAAGCTCTTGCCACCCCTATAATGCCTTTTTTAGGAAAGGTTCAAAGGACAAAACCACCACCGTAACAGATACAAGCATGCAAAATCTGAAGGTAATGCTACTCAATGCTAGAAGTCTAAACCTCAAGATTTCGGCCGTTTGAAGAGGTTACAGACGCAACGCATGCATTTCCAGTACTGTTTGAATCAACGGATAGTGCCAAGAGGACTTCGCATCTTCAACATGCCGAACCAAGGGGAGCAACATCCGGAATTGATGACTAGATGGCAGCAAATTAATTTGGAGGTCAGTAGGCAATACATGCAGCTACTGATTGACTATTTTTTACCAGAGGAGGACGAGTTGATTAAGAGCATCAAGACACAAAGATCGGAAATGTGTGGTATGTTTCCTGATTCTTTGACTATGCCCCTGTTTGAAAGTTTGCTGGACGGCGTTTCGGCGCTGGAACGCAAACTGTTACAGCAGAAGCAGAACAAAATCAGACGTGACCACAAGGATTTTTCCTTGGGCCATGTCTTTGTATGGCCAAGACATGATGGTAGATATAGTGATAAGGAGAGTATTGAAGTCAGTGATAGAAGTAACGGACGAAATGTGCAGAGGGAAACTAATGATGTTTTACATTCTAGTAACAGTCAGTCGGTACATGTTAACAGAACTAATCCCTCTACGAATAAGGGTATGGGATCTACTTCAAATTTAAAAGGGAATACAAATATTCAGGATAAAATACATGAGGTGTTTTCTGAAACTGAAGCTCGACACAATAGAGTGTCGAGGAGGTTAACTGATGTAGATACTGATACTGAGGATGTAATCAGCATTATACATGCTGTGAATGAGATGTGTAATAGTAATGATGTTTTAGTACAAGACATAGCACACATTGAGCCTACAGAAGTAAATTTATATCCTAAAATACAGGTTGTGAATAGGGTGATGAACCAAGAGAAAAAAGCTAATGATGAGGTTGTTAGACCTAAGTTAATGAATAAAAATATAAGCATGATTAGCACAGCTAGTGGAGAGATTCCTTTTCCTTTACCTGTGAGAAAGGACAGAGGGATGAAGAGAGGGCGCTCTTTAAGCAGAGGGCGACAGAAAAGGAAGGTTTCAGAGGAATTTCAACCCCAACACACTATAAAGAAAATGTGGAAGAACAAACTAGGGCAGTAGCATTGATAGATACACATTTGATTAATGGTAGCACTAGGAATGACAACTCTCTAGTATGTAACATATCTAGTTATGAGTTAACATACCATGAGATGGAGTTATTGAATAAAGGACTCAGTTTTATTCTGAGTGGCAACAGTAATTTAGCTGACACAATATTAGATACGAGAATGTTCTGTCGGAACTTAATATTGAAACTATTATTCCGGAGCAATGCTGAAACTATTGATGATGGAAGGGAAACATCGCTAACATTTAGGAAATTAAGTAGTTTTACACCTATACATCATCCACCTGTGGAAGCCTACTTAAAGCTAACAGAAGATGAGCTGCATAAATATTATGGTAATAATATATACAGTAAGAGAAGGGACAATCTTAGTAGAAAGGAGAGGGAGAGCTTACGGAACCTACAGATGAATAAAAACATAGTTATTAGACCTGCGGACAAAGGGGGACAGGTTGTAATTATGGATTCCACTCGTTACAATAAAGCCATGATGAATCTGTTGAATGATAAGTTCTATCTAAGAATCGATGGTGATGCTGTGAATATGATTGAATCACATGTAGGGAATGTTTTATTAGATATGTTCAATGGTGGTATTATTGAGAAGGAGCTATTTGAATATCTTAAGATTTTGAACCCCTTGGTTCCCGTGATACAAGGTTTTCCCAAGATACATAAGAGTGTCAGTGAACCACCCATGAGACCAGTAGTTTCTGGACAAGGCTGGATAACTGAACACATCTCTGTATATATTGAGAAACACTTGCGTCCTGTTTTGAATAATAATTCCATTATATTAAGAGATTCAAAGCAGTTTTTACTTGAGTTGTATGATTGTACAAGTAAGACAGCGGACGTTGATGAGTTGTTATTGGTCACGTTTGATATCCAATCATTGTTTACAGTACTACCCAATGATATAGGTGTCATATACATTAGGGAATATTTATCTAAGCACAGTACATATACACCAGTATTGATAGATCTACTGACCCACTTTGTGGATATAGTATTGGGAAATAACGTGTTCATGTTTAATGAGATAATATTTCAACAGCAAGCTGGAGTTGCCATGGGTACGCCATGCGCAAACAGCTATGCGAACATGTTTTTAGCTCATTGGGAGAATGAAGTACTGTTTAACACTGTTGAATACATAAAATCTGTAGTATTCTACAGACGATTTGTAGAAGACGTTTTCTTGTTATGGAGAGGGGATGTGAACATGCTGAAGAGATTTCTCGAGATGATCAACAATCTAACTAGTTTTCTGGTGTTTACAATGAATTATTCAATTAACAGGATAGATTTTCTGGATTTATTTGTCGAGAAGCTAGGCAATGGCTTAGTTAATACGGGGGTATACCGTAAACCCTGTCATCATAATACAATATTATCAAGAGACAGCATGCATCCACATTATACATTTAAGAACATCATAAGAGGTCAGGGCATGCGTATATCTAGACTGAATGCCACTGATGCAGGCTTTGAAACAGGGATCAATGATCTTAGAGATAGGCTGATAGAACGTGGTTATAGTGACAAAGAGATTGATAACCAATTGATTGATATAAGTGAATTGAGACATGGTAGAGCAGCACCATACTATGGACCTAGATTAGAGAGGGAAGACAACTCACGAGTCACAAGGAAAGAGGTGAAGTTCTCTATACCATATACTAATGATCACATGGTTCTCAAAGAAATATTTAGTAAACATTGGTCAGTATTGTGCACAGATGATGGAATCAAACAAGTAGTAGGAGAAGAACCACGTTTTTTATTCAGGAATAAGTTGAATCTTAGGAGGTTGTTATGTTATTCTAATAAGGACAAACAACAGACAGCATTTAATTATACGAAGGCATGTGGACATTGTAATCAATGTATATACATTGACAACGAAACAATATTCACACATCCTGATTCTCATGTGCAGTTTAGAACTCAGGTAGAGGCCACGTGTATGAGCATGAACATTGTATATCTGGCAGTTTGCCAGACATGCAATGCTTTTTATGTTGGCAAAACTAATCGCCAGTTTAAGGATAGAATACGTGAGCACATATACCATATGAGGAAAGGTAACATACATAATGCTCTAGCTAAACATGTGACAGAGGCAGGTAGTACACACCATTTTTTATTTAAGGCCCTAGAAACAATCAAACCCAACATTAGAGGTGGGGATGTTAGAAATCATACTGAGGATAGGGAAAGCAGGTGGATTGTGAGATTAAGAGCTGATAGGGGCTCAGGTTTGAATGAAAGAGCCTCTATTAAACCAGCTCTGAAAAAAAGAAGGAATATTAATGTTAAATCTAGGTAGAACAGCCTCGTATTCCACTATGCTTTATATATTGTGCAATGTGCTACATGATGTGTAATGGATCTGTTGTTACTAGAGATGCATCTTTGGTTTTATATTAATAAATTCAATGCTACATTGATATATATATATGTTGATATGTCATATGCATTTATATTTTTCATACATATATTTATTCTCTATTTAGATACTTATATATAAACATTTATCACAATTATACATAGATATGCGCTTTTTTATATACATAAAATATATGTCTACATTTATTTTTTATATAGCCTGTTTATAGTATATTATGTTAGATTTTAAAAGTACATATTATGATGCTTATTTAGGTATAGTGTTCGTACCTCACTCTACATTTTAATGGCAGTATATTGTTTTATGAACTGTGATTGTTTTATTGAATAATTGGATTGCATTTCATGATATGTATATAAGGGAATGATGGGTAGCAGTTATTTGATCTGATGAAGCTCATTTTTGGGTGAAAGCGCTTATCAACTGCAACTCTCTGTGTATTGTGTCTGTTACAATACTGTGGATTAAAGTTTTAGCTATACTTGGATTGTTCCTGCTTATTTGGTCTGCTATACTTCTTCACAAACTGCTGCTTTGGTTTATGTTTATATACATTTTTCGTGTATCTTAGAGTATTTTTCTATATAAGGCAACCTTTGGTACTTTTACCTTTTTATTAAAGACTCCAGTCATTTCATATTTGTGTTTTAGTTTATTTTATTTCCCAACCAATAATAATTTCCAAAATATTAAAAAAGAAAAAAAAACAAATAAAAAACTATTTACAAAACATTATGAGGTGTTACATTATTTACAGATACAGATGAATTTAGAAGTATGATGGTCATAGCAGTTGGAATGTGTAAACACAGAACTTTAGTCTACATCAGGTATAACAGCACTGTCTGTTCCTATAGATGATGAATGTTGATATGATGTCACAATCAAGATAGCTGCATAGTCTCACGAATAGTCTGTTTGGTAAATCTGCACTTTTTTGTTGAAAAAGTCCTTGGCACTTTCTCAGACACATCCATGTTTCAGATGGGAACAGTTCAGTCCTGTACAATGCCTTTGCTTCAACTGTAAGTCCTTCATGTATTTCCATGGCCAGTCTGCAGCTCTAACAATTGAAAGATGAGATTGTTTGCTTCATTTCCAGCCTTTAAAGGATTAGAACTGGGAACCAAAGAATATTTTGTATCTACAGATGAGAATATGTGAAATAAGAGGACACAGGAGCTTCCTTGGAAGTGATAAGGCATGGTGGTGTCATTTCAAAACTCATGGGTAGGTATAGTCCCATACAAACACACAAACTACCTCCCTGGACCATGTGCAGTCTGCAGTTTGTTTGTACATATTTTTTCTTAAGTACGTGCTGTATAGTTACGGCTGTCATGCAGCAAACAAGAGAAATGTATTGTTGATTATGCTGCCAAGTGAGACATGTATAATTAGCCATTCAGAAGACTGAAACAGGTTACAGGATCGAAATACTGGTAAGATATGTCATCTGTACAGAACATGGAGTTTTAATGCATGGAGTGAATTCATGTGAAGTGGAATGCTTGTTAGATGGGCATTGATGGAGATCATCATTGGTGAGATGGAAGATGTTCTGGTGAGAGTACTGCCTTTGTTGCTGAAAGACAGCTATACAGCACAAGCTGATAAACTGACTAGTGTGAAAAGGGGGAAATGAAAAGGATGAGAATAGCAACAATACAAAAACGAGTTACTGGCAAAACCGTAGCAAGAAGTGCAGCTGCAATGTTATAAACACTGGTAGGAAAGTAATTTATGGAGAGCAGCCGTACCGCACAAAACATCCTAGGGGCTACTGATTCCACATAAATGCATGCAATAGGTCACAACCAGTGAATAGTCAGATGTGAGGAACATGCTTGTTTGTTACACAAAATAGTTCATGCAGATTGCATAACTGTTACCCTTGTTAACATAAGAATTCTGAGCACCTGTCACCCCTGGGATTCAGGTTACTGGCTAAAGCTCTTGCCACCCCTATAATGCCTTTTTTAGGAAAGGTTCAAAGGACAAAACCACCACCGTAACAGATACAAGCATGCAAAATCTGAAGGTAATGCTACTCAATGCTAGAAGTCTAAACCTCAAAATGCACTCTCTCAAGGCACTCCTAAAAATGGAGAACATCGATATCTGTGCAGTAACTGAGACCTGGTTCAAGACTCCAGAGAGCACCCCTGCAATACTAGGCTACAACTCTTACCACACTTTTCGGCCACCAAACCAGGACCGAAACACTAAAGGTGGAGGAGTGTCCATATTCACCAAGGATATTCACACCTCCAGGCTAGTTGCCCAACACAATGCATCTGAAATTCTCCAAGTGCAACTAACACTAGGTAAGACTGCAATCCAAATTGTAGCTTACTACAGATCCCCCTACCATGCCCCAAGATTCTCACTACACCTTTCTAAACATACTCAAAAATATTAAGATACAACCAAACACCCTAATACTGAGTGATTTCAACTACCCTGCCATTAACTGGGAAAACTACTCGGGTACCAACACCTTTTCCCAACGCTTTTTTGGAATTCATAAATTCCACTGCCCTGGATCAACTAATCCATTATCCCACCAGGGGCTCCAATATCCTAGACCTGGTCATTACCAACATGAGAGATAGATGCTCCAGACCAGTGGTCACCCCCTCATTGGTCAGGTCTGACCATAAGCAAATCACCCTTGACATTCACATCCCACCCCCACCCCCCAGTAAGGAACCCTCCGTAAAAAACTTTTCCAAAGCCAACTTCTTGCTACTTAAGTCAGAAGTGACAAACTTCATGGCACCCATGCAGATGGGAGCCGAAAGTTCGACTGCTGAATCCTACACTAAGGTACTGTATGAGCACATCCACTCGTGCATGAATCGTGCCATCCCAAATAGAACCAAGATGCTCTCCTCCAAAAAAAGGAAGCCAATCTGGTGGTCCCCTGCCATAATCAAACTATACAACAGAAGGAAGAAACTGTTGCAGAAAAGAGGAAAATCCCAGGATGCAAAAAACTCCCTTACCAGCCTCAGTAAGAAGCTGACATCCCTCATAAAATCCTGCAAAGCTAGTTACGAAAATAAAATTGCCAAAGATTCCAAAGACAACTACAAGGCATTCTATAGTTATGTCAAGAATCTAAATGGCAATGCTCAGATCTGCTCTGAGCTACAACAGAATGGCATTAAATATACTGATCCCAAGGATATTACCAATATCCTGGCAGATCGATTTAGTGCCAACTTCACCCCCTCTCACCCCCTAAAGGGCCCATCTCAATACCAAAAGATTGCCAAATTCCAGTAATCATGGCCACACGGTAGAAACCGCACTCTCCAAAGCTAAGAATACAGCATCCATGGGACCAGATGACATCCCGGGCTGTGTACTACATGAACTCCAGAATGAACTGGCACCTCATCTAAGTGTCATGTTTAATCATAGACTCACCTCAGGCTTTGTGCCCACTGAGTGGTGCACAGCTACAGTTATCCCACTCCACAAGGGGGGGGGTTTCACCTTGGATCACGGGAACTATCGTCCCTTCAGTCTGATGAGCCTGATCTGCAAGGGCATAGAACACATTATCATGGAACATATAAACAAAGACATTGGCAACCTTCAAACACTGGACCCCACCCAGTTTGGGTTTGTGAAGGGCTGATCTTGTCTCCTGAACCTGACTGACTTTTTTGAATCAGTCTCCAGAGCTGTGGTTGAGGGTAAGGTGGTCCACACAGCCTATCTGGACCTCGCCAAGGCCTTCAACACCATCCCCCACTCCGGAATCATAGATAAACTTACTAAGCTGGGCATAAATCCCTACCATCACTCGATGGGTTGCCAACTGGCTTACTGACAGAACACAGACTGTAAAAGTAGCCAACTCCAAATCCAGCTCCAGACAAGTGACAAGTGGAGTACCTCAGGGTTCAGTCCTGGGACCGGTCTTGTTTGGCATCTACTACTCTGAAGTACAGGCCAATACTAAGGGACTCTGGCTAACAAAGTTTGCAGATGACTGCAGACTAGGAGCCATTATTGAATCCCCAAATTATTCTACAAAAGGGCCTTACAGAAACAGATGCTTGGTGCCAAAGCCATGGACTCAAGCTTAATGCCAAGAAATGTATAGTTATCACCTTTGGAAAAAAAACGTGTACCCATGAATTACCACATAGGTGGCAGTACACTAAACACTGAAAGTGTGATGAGAGACTTAGGGACACAGTTGGACAGTGGTCTCACCTTCGATAACCACATCACCACAACAGTCAGGAAATTCTTCTATGTGGCACACCTCATCACTAAGGGCTTTTCATCCAGAAAACGGAGATCATTGTCCCACTGTACTCATCCCTCATTAGACCCATTATAGAGTACAACACCCCATTTGGTATGTACCTCACAAGACATCTGCAACAGCTGCAAAAGGCCGCAGAAATACCTCACTAAAGGAATTACAGGCCTAAAGCAGATGCCCTATGCTGACCGTCTAAAAAAACTCCAGCTATACTCTGTGGCATATCATCTACTCAGAGGCGATCTCTGCTTAACATACAAGGCCATGTCAAACCCTGAGCTGTTGGACATGCTCCACTTAATGAAAGCTCAATCCTTCAGAGCCACATGCTCCAGGGATCTAAACCTTGTCATCACAATGAACAAAACATGCTGAAGGTATAAGTTCCTGACCCAGAGACTCCCCATACTCTGGAATAGACTGCCCATACATGTCAAGCAGAGTGCCTCCTTGGCCATCTTCAAAAGGGACCTTGACGATTGGATG
This sequence comes from Protopterus annectens, assembly GCF_019279795.1. NCBI lineage: Eukaryota > Metazoa > Chordata > Ceratodontiformes > Protopteridae > Protopterus > Protopterus annectens. The sequence goes on along the minus strand of NC_056729.1, from coordinate 1,194,933,832 downwards.
GGAGATAGGAAATTCACCACGGGGATTACGTCAGTCACCCTGCTAGACAGGGGTCCAGGGAAGTAAATATTGTGGGAAGAAATATCCGGGGGAGTTGTTTGGCTAGGCTTGTAAAGGCCCTAGGGTTGATAGCCTAGTACCAACCTATGAACATATAAAACCACAATTATTGTGGGGACAGTGTACTTTTCACTATCCACCTATCAAACCGACAGAAATCTGTAAAATGACAAGGTTCCCTCTATCCTTATCAACCTAATACAAAAATAAGTTATGTACTTAACATAACACTCCATCTGAGTTATTGGTTACATTTGTCTTTGACCTGTGAGCCTCGGCGCTCACTTATGTGGAACCCATTCCATCCTCAGCAGAGTTTGCGCCTGAGTCATCCCTCCTGTTCCCTCCTGGACAGCCTGCCCAGAAAAGCATCCAGGTCACTTCCCATTTGGAACACCCTAAGTCTTCAAATACCTTCTCAGAGTATCCCACCGAGGAGATCCCTCTCGTGCGTAAGTGCTGAAGGAGGAACTCAGATTTCCCCCCTGGAATCTCTCAGAGAGGACGCCAACTTGGATGAATGGGAAGGGTCCCCAAAATCCCCACCTGAGGATGTCTCCTTGCAGACATCTTGGAGATCCTGCAACAGAAAGGTGGGGGGGGGTATGCCCAAAACCCTAACCCTGAAGAATCAGTGTTCCTGGAAGCCTTTGGGTCAGGCTCATCTACATCTTGGGTGTGTCCCCCTGTGGACCCCTTACTAATCTGATCTCCTGCAGGGCATGGAAGAGCTCAAGGAAGCTGGAGAGAGGAGAGAGGGAGATCTCCACCTAGTTAAACCAAACATCCTGCCAGGATACCAAAGACTTAAACTACTGCAAGGTATGTGCAAAGCTGCACATACATCTGCCGATGTTGGCCAAAAAAGTGATGTCTGCATGTACCATCCTCAGAAATGAATGCCCCAGTCAGAACACCAGTCCAAGGATAAGAATCAATAAGAAAATATCCAAAGAAGAGCATGAGCCAAGGGGGGGTGGAGGGTGGGATAGAATACTGCAACATGGATGAAAAGGACATCTATGGTAAAATTTTACGCAACTATTCTATGTCCTTCTATTCCTATGTTGCAGTATTCATAACATGAGGGAGAATGCCAAAGTTCATGAGTGAGAAAGGGGAGTAGGAGCAAAAGAAGTCTCTCTGAAGCCATGCAAAATTGCCCTACAAATCCTGCTTTGGATCTGGAGATAGAGTCCAACTTGTAGTGTTTTGCAAATGTATGGACAAAAGACCAAATGGCTGCTTCCAGGATAGAAGCAGTGTCCAAGCCTTTAAAGAAGGTTCCAGAGGAAGCCACCACTCTAGTTGAGTGGGTCTTAACAAAGGATGAAAGTGTTTTCTCCAGAGAGACATAGCAAAAGGAAATTTCCCTAAAGATCCAAGACAAAATAGCCTGTTTAGAGATACGTTTTCCCAGTGCCCTGGGGTGAAAGGAAGCAAACAATTGCTCAGATTTTCTAATGGATTTGGTCTTATCCAAGTGAAATCTGAGTTGTCTGTGTACATCCAAAGTGTGCAACACCCTTTCACTAGAGTTTTGAGGAGATAGGAAAAAGGTGGGTCAATGAATAGATTGATTAAGGGACAAGTCATTAACTACTTTAGGCATGAAGGAAGGGTTGGCACAAAGGGATACATTGTCCTTGTGGAAAGTCAGAAATGGTTGTGAATCCATTAAAGCTTGTAGTTCTGAAACTCACCTAGCAGAAATAATGCCGACCATCAGAACAGTCTTCCAAGTGCAGAATTTTAAGGAGGCCGAGGCAGCAGGCCCAAAGGGAGTCTGGGTCAGTTTTTCCAAAACAAAATTATGGTCCCAGGGGGGAGGAGTAACAGGTTTACTTGGAGATCTGATATGAAGGCCACCTTTTAAGAAAAATGTAACCTCTAATTTAGAAGCTAAGGGCGCAGACAAAGGCAGACATGCAGAAATGGCTGACAGATGGGCTGAAGAATAAGCCAGTCCAGCCTTGAGCAGCTCACACAAGTAAGAAAGGACTAGGGGGTATGCACTGAAAATGGATCTAGTCTGTTATTAAGACACCAGATGGAGAACCTGCTCCATTTGGATAAGTAGGATCTCCTAGTATTAGGTTTTCTGGCCTCCTGCAGGTCTAAAAGCACATCCTCAGAGAAAAGGTGCCTGAAAGTAATCAGAAGCCTACCACCCACAAGGTCAGGTTCAGTGTTGCTAGATGTGGGTGAATAAGAGATCCCTTGTCTTGTGTGAGAAGATCTACCCTGTGAGGTATCTTTTGATGATTGCCCTTCACTAATTGCAGAAGAAGAGGGAACCAGTGCTGTCTTGGCCAAAATGGAGTCACCAACAAAATTTTTGGTTATTCCTTCTGTATCTTCAGCAGGACTTTCTGAATTAGGGGGAAGGGGGAATGCATAGAGAAACATCCCCTTCCATGGAAATGATAGGGCATCCACCTTCCAGACCAGAGGGTGTGGGACTCTGGCACAGAACTTTAGAAGTTGTCTGTCTATAGGGAAGGCAAAGAGATCTACTTGAGGACTAACCCACTGGTGAAGAATGTCCAGAAACACATCCCTGTGGATCATCAATTCATGGGCTTGTGTCATGGATCTGTGTACCTACTTGAACATTTTGAGCTGAGGGAATATAAACAGCTGTCAGAATTACCTTTGCTTGAAGAGCAATCTCCCAAGCTTGGATTGCTAATCTGCGGAGTAGATAAGACTTGGTTCTCTCCTGCTTGTTCACATACCAGAGAACTGTGGTGTTGTCTGTGAACAGCTTCAAGGGACCTGGTAGAAGAAATAGCCTGAAGGTTTTTAAGGGCCAGGATCAGAGCCCTCATCTCTTTGAAGTTGATGTAATGATTCTGTAAGGAGGGACACCACAGGCCTTCGACATTTAGGTTCCCCAGAGTTACTTCCCATCCCAGATATGAAGCATCTGTGAACATTTCTTAAATTAGAGGGCTAGGCTGAAGTGGGAGTCCTGGATTCTGAGAAATTTGTTGAATCCACCAATTTCCTTCTTTAGGCAGGGAAGAAGTGGAAGGACAAATTCTAGTGGATGAGTATGCTGGGACCAGAGTGATTTCAGGTACCACTGGAATTTTTGCATGTGGAGTCTGGCTAGGGGCAGCATTGGTATAACTGAAGCCATGAACTCTAGCATCCTGAGCAATTCTCTGGCAGTTAGGGATGACAGAGGAAGCTGTTAGATATATATTTAGAGATTTATAAATGCATGTGCACTTCTGTTTGCTAGTTAGATGTATACATTTCTGTTTGATGGCATACATATATTAAAGGGTTAAATGGTTCTCAGCTAAAAATGACGGCATTTATCTGTAAATGTAGCATCAAATTCTGGTACAGCTTGAGAAAAATGCTGATAAGGATAACTCCTTAAAAAAGGCATTCAGCTAAATATTCAGTGTTTAATACAAGCTTCAAGGGAAACAGATAAGGACCCAGGTGCAAGAATCAAAAGACTTCCTAGACTGTTACATAATTCACCTTGAAATGGAACACAAAGAAGCTTATTAACAGACTGCATGATATCAAGTGCGGGGAGTATCAAAAGACAAAAATATTCTCAAACAGGAAAGACTCCCTAAAAGTTTAATAAACAGACTGCATGACATCAGAAAATACCAAAGTAATGACTTTGAGAGTTCCCAAAAGACTGCTTTCATAAGAATGTATATATGTGAGATCTGATCTGATTTCTTGTGAGATCTGCATACTGGAGAATATCTTTCATGCTGTACGAAGAGCAAACTTGAAGACAGTAAACCGTGCAAACTGTACAGTATTGTTTGTGTCGTCTGTTATATAGACACGTTATATTATTAGTTCTGCACAAGAAAGCTAATAATATACTGCTAAGAAGGTTATAATCTGCAAAGTTTATGTGCACTAACCAGACTTTGTTTTTTACAGGGCACTAAAGCAGTGTGTTAATTAGACTAGGCACCAACACAGAAGCTGCAGTTGGCAGTATCAGAAAGACGAGACTGTCATCATTCATTTCAAATAACTTGTCAGAAGCAAGTGTGGAAGTAAGTCAACAGAGACTGCACCTTCTGCAAAGGCAGAAATGCCATCCAAAGTCTGTCATTATCCTGCAACCAAGAAAAACCTAGTCCTGAGAGGGAGAAAGGGAAGACTTGCTGTAATTTATTGTGAATCCGAGATGAGGAACAAAGAGATGGTAGTTTGAAGATTTTGTTGCAATGTGTCTGGGTATTTTGCTTGAATGAGCAGGTCATCCAGGTAAGGATAGATGAGAATTCCATGGAATCTGCAAAAGGCAATGACAGGAGCTTTTGTGAATACCCTTGGAGCTGTAGAGAGTCCAAAGAGAAAGCACAGAACTGAAAATGAGAGGAAGCAACAGAAAAACGTAAGAATTTCCTGAACAGACGATGGATGGGAATGTGAAGATATGCATCCTTTATGTCCAAGGAAACCAGGTAAGCTTGAGGAAGCAGAAGAGGAAACAGAATTTGCAGGGTGAGCATCCTGAAGGTGAGAACCTGAAGGAACAGATTGACTTGGGATTAATCAAAAATTGGTTTCCCAAGACCATTTTGCCTGGGAACTAAGAACATCCTGGAGTAGAAACATTTTCCTCTTTCCAAGAAGGGGACCTCCTATATGGTTCCTTGTGTTTTCAAGTCTTGAATGATCTGAGGAAAAAGGTGAATCTGGTCCTTGGGGGGTGGAGAGGATTCCCAAGTCATGTAATAACCTATTTGGACAATAGACAGGGCCCATTTGTCTGTGGTAATGCTTGTCTATTTTGAAAGTAAATTAGAAAGTCACTGGGAAAGAGGAATTTCTGAAAAGGTTGCCAGGTAGTCACAAACTACCTGGCTTGTCTGGAAAGGGGGCCTTTTGAGCCGAGGATTGCTGAGACCAAGGAGGAGTCTCCCTGCGTGTGCCCTTCTTGTGTTTTTGGGAAGGTGCATGGGTTTTCTTCCTTACAAAATTAGGTCTAGAAGGGTAGTTCCTATGGTATTTAGGAACCAGAGCAATAAGATATGTTTAAGTTCCTGAAGTTTTTTTCCTTTTTCTTGAAGGGATTTAAACAGGGCTGCAGCATTAGAATCCAATAGGGCAGTGTTGTCCAGTGGTGCATCCATTGGTTTTGCCTTGAAGTCCTCAGGCAAAGGGTCTAGTCTCAACCAGAATTATCTCCTGAGGATAGTACCAAAATCTGCTGATCTTGCAGACACTTCATCACTTCATTTAATGGAATGTCTGGTAAGCTGGGAGTCAACTTCCAAGAGGGAAGAAAAGGGGGTCTTTGCTGTAGAGTCTTGGAGATCTGGCAGCAATTTAGAGGCCTGTGAAAGTAGAGCCCGAACTTACTTAGACATGTGTGTCTAATAATTAATGGCTCTATAAGCAGAGTAGAAGAGGTCTAGACCTTTTTCCCAACTCTCTCCATCATTTTACTGTCTTTATCGGAGGGCAGGTAATTGGTGGAGGGCAGTAATTTAGTGGGTTTATCAGCAGAGAGAGATCACGGCTGGATCTGCAAGGGGGACATTTGTACAGGTATTTGCAGTCTTCAGGGACTTTATAGACCCTATCTGGCATTTTAGGAGCAGGGAGTTGTGAGTCAGGGTTTTTTGATGCTGCAAGAAAGGCATCTTGAAAAACAGGCAAAACTGATGGAATAGCTGAAGGAGCAGGAGAATCTATTTGTAAGAGGTTGTAGTACCTCTTTTGTACTTCTTAAACCTGGGAACTTTCTCACTTGAAAAATTTCCTTATTCTGGATATAGTTTCTCCAAATGTTATATCCTCCTTAGGGAATTGCCAGTGTTGGAATCAACTTCAGGAGAGGCATAACCCAAAGGATAGTACATTTGAGTGGACTAGGCCAGGGACTCATCTGAAGATGATTCATCCTCTTCTGAAGCCTCTTGTTCAGCAAATGTACTCCTGGGTGGAGAGGAGACAGGAGATGTTGGAGTAGGTGGTTGCAAAGTGGCAAGCCAAAGTGCCTGAAAAGCATTCAATATCCCTTGGGCAAAGGATTGTCAGTCTGAGAAGGCTCCTGAATGGGGGCCACATGTTTCTGTTTGTGTTTCTTCTTTAGAAGAAGGCCTACCCTAGGTTGGGATGGAAGAGCTGACATAGGTCTAGACTCTGGACCTGATGTCGGCAAAACCTCAATGGAAGGAGTAGGAAAGGTACTACAAGGAGTATTAGAAGGAGTGAGCAGTGGTTTCCCCTTACCGTCTGTAACGGACATCTGCATTACCTCTGTGAATATGCTGAAGAAACCCTCCCTAGTGGCTACTACATCAGTTCTCACCAAAGGAGGAGGAGGACCAGACACTATATGTACCTGCAGGCCTTCAATGACCTCAAGAGGGATATACAGGATCAGATGTGCAGCCAAAGATTCAGGCCTTACCTTTTTCACTTTTTTTCGGGTCTCATACAACAGACCTGGAGAACCTTCCACACCTAGAGCTAGTTGTTTAAGTCTCTGGTTATCAAGAAATATATTAAGGTTAGACACATGACTGCAAAGATTTTTAGTTATGAATGCCTGACAGGTGTCACAGGCTTTGTAGCTGTGATCAGAACCAAGCAGAAAAGACACTGGCTGTGGTTGTCTTTGTGTGGAAACTGTCTTCCACAGTGGCACTTGCCCTTCTTGGATGACATTAACCTATAACAAGCATGCAGTAACAAAAGTGTAATAAAGGTTTTCCCCAACAGGGCACTTATATGAATTGAATAACACTTTTGGTGATCAGGTGAACTGTAGACGCGGTCATTCAGACTGGCAGCAGAGAACATCTGAGGATGGCATGTGCAGATGTCACTTTTATGGCCGTCGGCTATTCTATGTGCAACATTGCACGTTCCTTGCAGTAGCTTAAGTTTTTGGTAGATTGGCTAGAAGTTTGGGTTGCCTAGGTGGTGATCTCCCTCATGTTGTGAATACTGCAACAGGAATAGAAGGACATCCTTGGAGACCAGAGCTGAGGTGAGCCTTCATAGATGGTCGGACCAGAGTCCTTTGGATCCGATAACTTGGTGTTTTTTTGAGGTGGTTCACCAGACATAGAAGGAATTCTGTTCAGGGACCATTTCTTCTCCTTATGTTTCTTGAGGGGGGTTGAGCCTCTGAAGTAGATGGAGACAGGGAGGAGGAAGAAACAGATGATGAGGCCTTTTAGAATAAGTTTATTCCTCCTATCAACAACAGTGTGCTGGTCAAAACTAGTGCTGCTAGAACAAATGGAATCTAAGTGAGAAGGCCCTTAGCACACTATGCATTCAGTGTAAGCATCCAAGAGTGGGATTTTGTGCCCACACTTAACACACTTTTGGAAGCCCACTGGCTTTTATGACATGATGTTCAAAAATAGACTTTTTTTTAAAGGGGGGGGCTAAGAGTACTGGAAACAGAAAGAAAAAGAAAAAACAGAGGAAAAAAAAAGATTTTCATGGTGGGTAGGGTGATAGGAAAAATAATCTACATTCAGGAGAGAGAGAAAAAGAGAAAAACACTTAAAAATGGATCTGACATCGGATCCAACTCGGCTGAATACTACAGATCTAGGATCCAAAATCTGAGCTTGTTCCCTACCCATAATTCCCTGCTCTCACCTGATCACCTCAGATTGCATTTGCTGCTAACAAGCTATCTAGAGTTTACACAAAGGATTTAAATATATGGACTTAATTGCAGACAAAAGAGCACTTCAGGAGCTCAAACAAATAAAAGGATATCTATGTCCATATCCATCAGGTCTAAAATCATTGGAAGGGGGGTGAAGGGTGGAAATGTTGAAGACAAATGAAACCAACAACTCAGATGGAAAACTGCTAGAACAAATGGAATCTAAGTGAGAAGGCCATTAGCACACTATGCATTCAGTGTGGGCATCCAAGAGTGGGATTTTGTGCCCACACTTAACCCACTTTTGGAAGCCCACTGGCTTTTCTGACATGATGTTCAAAAATAGACTTTTTTTTTTTTTTTTTTTTTTAAAGAGGGGGCTAAGAGTACTGGAAACAGAAAGAAAAAGAAAAAACAGAGCAAAAAAATAAAAGATTTTCATGGTGGGTAGGGTGATAGGAAAAATAATCTACAATCAGGAGAGAGAGAAAAACACTTAAAAATGGATCTGACATCGGATCCAACTTGGCTGAATACCACAGATGTAGGATCCGAAATCTGAGCTCCTCCCCTACCCATAATGCCCTGTTCTCACCTGATCACCTCAGATTGCATTTGTTGCTAACAAACTATTTAGAGTTTACACAAAGGATTTAAATATATGGACTTAAATTGCAGACAAAAGAGCACTTCAGGAGCTCAAACAAATAAAAGGATATCTACGTCCATATCCATCAGGTCTAAAATCATTGGAAGGGGATGAAGGGTGGGAATGCTGAAGACAAATGAAACCAACAACTCAGATAGAATGTTATGGTAAGTATATAACTTCTTCATCTGAAGTATTTGTTTTATTTGTTCTTCAACTTGTGAGACAGAGTCCCCAGCTACAGAATTCTTGGGAAGCCCTCTTGGAAAGATATTCTGGAGTACAGCAGAACCAAAGGAGGCCCTGTTCCTGGGAAAAAAAGTCCAATTTGTAATGAGATAAAAAGGTATGGGAATTAGACCAAGTAACCAAGCAGATATCATCAATGGGAACTGTAAACCAAAAGGCAGCCAAGTGGAAACAGACCTAGTAGAATGAGCCTTAATTGCCACAGGCAATGGTATTCCTTTAATGGAATAAACAAGTGAAGTGCAGCTTGTAAGCCAATTAGCCAGAGTCAGTTTGGAAATTGGTTCCCCAAATTAGCTTTCAAAAAAGATATAAAGAGCTGGAAATGTTTACTTCTGTCCAAATAAAAATGCAATTTTCTCTGTACAGCTAGCATATGGAGTTCATATTCCCCTTTGTTCTGAATATGGGGGAAGAAAACCGGGAGATTAATAACCTAATTGATGTTAGCCTCAGATGCAACCTTGGGTAGGAAAGAAGAACTGGTATGCAAATAAACTCTATCCTTGTGAAAGACCAAATAAGGTGGCTTAATAGATAAATCTTGTAGTTCAGACACGCGTTTAGCCAAAGTAATTGCAACTAAGAAGGCAGTTTTCCATGACAAAAACTTCAAATCAGCTTTTGCTGCTGGTTCAAATGGAGGCACAATCAAAGCTTGCAAAACCATTGTAAGGTCCCTGGGAGGAATGGTATCCTTAATAGATTGGCAAAGAAGGAAAGCACCCATTAGAAAGGCCTTGCACAACTTAGAAGAAGCAAAAGATGAATTTTCTCCAATATGAAAATTGGAAATGGCTGCTATTTGCACTTTGACAGTAGAAAAACTGGCTCCATTGTGAAAAATTGAAGCTAAAAAGTCCAAAATATCAGGAATGGGAGCCCTAATGGGATTCAGCTGATGTTGGTTAGCCCAAATCGACAACCTCTTCCACTCGCTGTGATATATTTTCCTGGTGGAGGCTTTATGAGCTGCAACCAAAATTTTTCTAACTGGGGAAGACAGCCCGGGATTTCTAGCCATCACTGGAATTGGAGCAACAAAGTGGTCAATTTCAGGCTGGCTAGATTTAGATGGGGGCATCCCGAAGAATGGGACAGAAGGTCCGGAATGGGATCCAGAGTCCATGGTGGATGAATCAGGTAAGACCAAATGAAGGGAAACCAATGTTGCTGAGGCTAAAAAGGAGCAATGAGGATAACTTTGCACTTCAAACTCTGAGCTTTCTGAGGAATTTGGGAATGAGAAGAAGAGGAGGGTAAGCATAAAGCAGACTGGGGGGGGGGGCAAGCATGGACTAGATCATCTCTCAGTGACTGTCCCTGAGGTGGGATCAGGGCAAATAAACTGCTGCATTTAGTGTTGGAAGGAGACACAAAGTGATCGCATTAAGGTTCACCCCATTTCTGGAAGATCATGTTTGCTACTGAAGGTTTTAGAGACAACCCATGAGACATCAGAATGGTCCTGCTGAGCCTGTCTGCTAGAATGTTTGTCTTCTCTGGAATGTGTGTTGCCACTAGAAAGCAATTGGAAGAGGTGAGCCTTCATAGATTTGCCACAACCTTATGGCCTCTCGACATAAGGGGTAAGACTGGTTCCTCCCTGCTTGTTGATGTACCAAACAACTGACATGTTGTCTGTCTGAAATGCAATGGTTCCTGTGGGAAGAGAGGTTTGAAGGGCTTTCAATGCTAGGAGCACTGCCCTCACTCCCAGGACATTTATATGCAAATTGCCAAAGCATCTTAAAATTAGCAGATGCTGGTGATGTAATCAGAATCTCATAGCTATTTGAACACGTTATTTTTGATTATACATGATTAAATAAGTATTGGAATATGACTGGATATCTCCTCAAAGCGTTATGGACATATAACATTAGTGTGGATAAATTTCTGGGTTTATATAACATATCTACATGTGCGATATTAAAGAAAGCTGATTATTAAATATTATGGACCATCCTAATAATAGCAAAGAAAATCATTACTAGAAACTGGATGAAAACCAAAGCTCCTGACTTCAATGACTTATTTCTTTCTCGAGAAGTCATTGATAAAGAAAGTATCATCAAGAGAAGCAGACTAACTTCTAAAACTACAATTATTAATCCATGGATTAAAGCAGAAAACTTAAAAGTTTATTCTAGTGGAATCTGACATGCTATATACGCACATATTGTATATAGCATTGGTTTATACCTTCAAATTTATTACGAAAAATGTTGAAATATTTGCTATTGTATTATACAATTTGTTATGAAATGTTCACTGCAATTTTTAGTATACGAATGAAAGAATGCAAAGCATAGCTCACCCAGCAAGAGTCTTTAAACAACCAAGTAAAATGCTAGGCTTTCAAGCCTTTCCTTGTAGCTCATGGACTTTAGGACAGCAATCATTTTGTTTAGGAACTTTTGGAGCCTTTCCAGTTGATTAATATGTCTTGAACAGTACATTCTGGGAGTGGGAGGTGGGGTGGGCACATTTTACTCAATTGGTCTAATTAGGACTGCATACAGAGGGATACCAAATGATATGTTCTTAGATACTAGTTTTGCTAAATAGAAGGATTTACGAATACTGCTCCAACATGGAGACAGACTTGTTGACCCAGGATGCAAAACTCATAACTACATTACTTTTACTAAAGTGTAAATAAATAAATAAACAGCTAGAGATATAATCATTTTGAAGTGGGTATTGGCTATGCTGTAAGTTGATGGATAGTGAGAGTCATTTACCAAGTGCAACACTATTACCCTTTCTTGGATTTAAGTTTAGATCTTTTTTCATATATCATTTGTTTACAAAGGTTAATACCTGCTGTACTAAATGGACATTGGAGGGAGATTTGACAACAATACCCAGCTTGTACTCATTTGCAGACCTAGTAAACCATAGGTTCTGATACTTGACGTGAAGATAGGAGAAGTAGATGCCGAAAAGGAGGGGGTCCCAGTACTGAGCACTGGAGCACATAATTTGTTACCTTCATACTTTCTGAGGAGGAGCCTGCCACCTTGATTAAGTTTTTCTTTCAGCCACTTGGCTATGTACCTCTTCATGAATGGATCTACTTTTAAGGTACTTAACTTATTAATGATGCCAGAATGGGGGTTACCATTGAATGGTTTGACTAGAAACAAATAAGATATCTGAACAGAATAACTGCTGACTGGAGCTTGTGTGACTTTCTCAAAGAAAGCTTTCCCTTGCTACAAAGCCAAACTGATGTAGGTCTAACCTGAAAAGGTTTTTCATAACATAGTTTATGAGATCAGCTATGATGTATCCCACAACTTTGCAAATCAGACCAGTCAGGCTAATAGGACTATAATTTCCTGGATCCATGATGAGCCACCCTGCAGTTTACTCTATTATGGGGACAGATCTTGTAACTAAGCTCATGCTAAACTATTTAAGGAAGGGGTACACAGGGTCTTCATTGGTGCTATTTATTAGGTACCCAGGCATTTAACTAGAAATATTTGGAAGCATCTTTAACTGTAATGCTTGTTTAACTTGTTGTTCTCTGCTTGACTATTGCTGATCTCTGTCTGCATTTGATTTTTGAATTGAAGTTTTTCATTTAAGGTTTGGTTACTTTGTGTTTTTTTTTTTTTTTTTGTTATCTTTTACTTTTCATTTTGTTTTGTTTGAAGTTTTTTGGTCTTTTGGAGTTTTAAGAGATCTTGGCTAGGGTCAGTTAGAAAAGTTAGAAAATAATTCCTTTTCAAACAGTGAATAACATTCAGGTAATTAGTGGAAGGAGCTGAGAAATAGCATTCCTCATTTAACTAGAAATATTTGGAGGCATCTTAAGCTGCAGTGCTTGTTTGACTTGTTCTCTGCCTGACTATTGCTGATCTCTGCATTTGATTTTGAATGGAAGTTTTTTATTTAAGGTTTGGTTACTTCTATTTTTTTATCTTTTACATTGCATTTTGTTTTGTTTTCAAGTTTACATACATACATACATATACATACAAATGTTTCAAGCACGGGCATTAATGCCCTTCTAGCTTGCCAATATACCAAAACACTTGTTCCCATAATAAATGTCCAGGCTGTTTTAAAAATATCTAAACTAGTACTTGCTTTAATGTAATTTGGTAGTCTGTTCCAAGCATCAGCTACTCTGTCAGAGAACCCATCAGTACACTTCTCATTCCTATAGAGTGTTCTACGTAGGTTATCTGATGATTCTCTAGTACTTTTTGATAACCCCAAACATTCCCAGAGGTAGTTGTCTCTAAATGCCCTATGTACCTGAATAAGATCTTCTCTTAAATATCTGTAAGAGACACTGTACAAGTTCAGATATTTTAGTCTTTCATAATAACTTAGATATTCACATCCATGGATGCCCTTGGTATATTTCTGCTGTACTCTTTCCAGTTTATTCATGCTTGTTTTCCTATAGGGTTTCCATATTGTTATTCCATACTCAAGTTTTGGTCTAATGTAACTAACAAACAATGACTTCATTATGTTTGATTTCCTAGACTTTATAAATCTTTTTATACAACCTATAGTTCTATAACTATTATTAGCCAACTGGTTGATATGATTAGAAAAAACTAATAGCTGAATCTACCCATATACCAAGGTCCTTAAAATAATCTACAGTTTCAAGCACTGTGTGCTGTACTAAATATTCTCCTTTCAGTTTATGTCTCCAAAATCTCATATGCTTAGTTTTTGATGTATTTATCAACATATTATTCCCAAATGGTCAATTTAGTCAAATTATTTTGCAGACATGCTTTATCTATAACACTTGTAATCAGTTTACTCAATTTCAGGTTGCCAGCATATAGGCTGTAGAACACCTCAGATGAAAATGTAAAGTCTGAAAGATACAATCTAAACAAGTAAGGGCCTAGGCCAGAGCCCTGTGGGAAACCTTCATTGTAACCAAGGATTTCACCTGTCCAGTTGGTGTGTGATACTTGTCATGTCCTATTTGTAAACCATGCAGCTATCCATCTTATCAACAGTACATCAATACCTAGTTGTACTAATTTATTGATGAGTGTTTTGTGTATGACCCTGCCAAATGCTGAAATTAAATCTATATAAATCACATCACTGCACAATTTTTCATTCATATCTGTTAGTATATTGTTATAGAACATCCTGTTACAGGTGGTAATAGATCTATTTTCAACATATTCATGCTGATATATGGTTTCAAGTCCCAACCTATACAGTTCTGACAATAACTTATCCAGTATTACCTTCTCCATTATTTTTCCACAACATGAAAGTAGATTTAAGGGTCTATATGATTCTGGGTTTGCCCTACTCCCCTTTCCCTTAAAGACAGGTTTAATAAGTGCATGTCTCCAATCTTGAGGAATCTCCCCATATTTATATGATCTAGTGAATAATAGATACAATGGTAGTGTAAGCTCTTGCTGAAGTGTTCCCAGGTCATTGTTACCTACTCCGTCTTCTCCCTGTGCTTTGTTTGGATCCAGTTTGCACAGTTCTTTTTCAATATAATCTAATTTGATTCCAGTATCTGGGGTTACCTGGATGTCACTAGGACAACTTACCACCCCTTTTGTGGACCCAAACTGTTTTGCAAAAGATTTTGTAAATATATCTATAATCTGTTGTGTCTGAGAATAAATCTTAGAATTTGTACACAGTTTATCAATTTGTGTATCTTTGCTCCTTCCACATCTTGTGTATCTATAAAAAGGTTTCCTATTATGCTCAATATCTTTATATAAATTTTCTTCAAATTTTTCTTGATCTTGTCTAATGCTATGCTTAATCTGTTTGTCCAGCTTGTTTATTTCAGTTTTCAAATATGTAGTTTGATCTCTCTTCCATTTCTTATATTTTTTTGTCTGATGGCAGATATTTCATTTTCAGACTTCATAACCTTCAGAAAATTCATGGTAAGCAAAACATGTTATTCTATCAAATGTCTACATTTGTAAAAACAATATTTAAAAAGTGTCCCTATTTTTGGACATTTGTCCCCCATTATTTTTGGTTTTGTCCTGATTTCTTGCTCTAAGAGTTTGAGAAGCATTGGCTAGGGCCAGTTATAAAAGTTAGAAAATAATTCCTTTGCACACAATGAATAACATCCATTTAATTAGTGGGAGGTGCTAAGAAATAACATTCCTCATTTAACTAGAAATATTTGGAGGCATCTTTAGCTGTAGTGCTTGTTTGACTTGCTGTGGAGGCATTGGATACAGTGACTTGCCTAACTATTGCTGATCTCTGTCTGCATTTGATTGATTGCTTTTGAGTTGCCCATCCCTACTATAAATCTGATTTCAGACACTCCTTCCAGTCATAGGTTCATAGGTGTGTACTAGGCTAATGGCCCTGGAGCCTATATAAGCCTACCCCAAGAATATTCCCTGGAATCATGCAGCTCAATGTTAGTTCTCAGTGCCCCTGTCAAGCAAGGCCACTGAAGTGATCCCCAGGATGAACTTCCTATTGCCCGCCCACTCATCAAGATTTCTCTTAAAGAGGGCCAGCGAAGTGCTCTGCTTGACATGAATGGGAAGTTTGTTCCAGAGTATGGGAAGTTTCTGAGGCACTTACAAGTCACCTTCCTAAAACAATAAGACCTCCTGCAGAGCACAATCAAAGAAAGGGTCATCAGCCATCATGTAAACACTCCGTTAAAACACCACCAGCAACTACACATAGTAACACTGTATCCAGTGCCTCCACTGCTAAGACCTTAAGGCAAACCCAGCACACAACCAAATTTCCTGGTCATTGGTGATCCTATAATGAGGCACACTGATGTCCCCCTCACCAGCATACCTCTCAACCGTACCAAATTCCTCTGTATTTACCAGTTTTGATGGCAAAATTAAGGGGTGCCACGAATTTCTGAGTGGCCCCTTCAATTCCCTTTTTTTATTTACAATTTTAAGTAATGGCTGATGTCCTCATGCATCACCAATGTGCAGAGGCATGCATGATGACATCAGCTTTGTGAGGCAGTGCCTTACTGCTTGTGCCTGTCGTACTCGAGTTAGATATGACAAGAACCCAACCGAAGCAAAACTAGCTATCCGTGAGAAAATTTATTTGACTGCTACATTGCAAATATGTAAACTGAGGATCTTAATCTGCCTGTCAGACACAGAAAAAAGCAGTAACTATGTGAATTTCCCATTTACACTTCTGTTTTCAGAGTTTATCTCTTGCAGCATCCCTTCAATAACACTTATCAGAAGATTTTGGAGGTGCCGAGAGTGGTTAGTACCTTTTTTAAATGGGGGATGACTGGGTTGTGTTGTTTACTTACATACCTTTAATGTTTTCAGTGTGGATTCCTTGTATTTGAATGTTGTATTTGAGGAGCGTGCATGTGTGATCGTTTTAATTTCTTGCTTGTAAAATCTCTATTTTCACCTTTAACCCTTTCATCTCTGTCTTTTAATGGGTGTTGTGTGTCTGGAACAACTGCTGTAAGAAATTCTGTACTTAATACAGATCTGGTATGCAACTCCTCCTAGATGGTCATGTCTGAGAGTTTGGTGTGAAAAAGAGATGAAAGAATGTCAACTGACATTCATTGTAAAATTAGGCCTTGCTGAAACAAAACATACATACTCATCAGACTCCTGAAGCACACAGTTATTAACCTTTATGAGAATTTTGTTGGTATGCCCAGATGGGCTATTACGTAGGGAAAGTTCATTAGATAAAAGATCCTGCAAGTACCTTACGAAAGATGAAGTCTGTTAGGTGTGTTACTGAGATTATTTTTGTTGCTTCTGAGCTTGGAAGTCCTTTGAAGTATTCATAAAGGGATTGTCAAGATGTCACGACATTGTGTACCACATTGACAAAAACAGGGGGGTGGGGATATGGCTGTTACATGCATGAGTGTGTGGTGCATGTGTATTTTGTGGAGGGGGAGACCAGCTTTAAGCTCCACTCATTCCAGCAACTCATCCATTACTGTTCTCCATAGGAATGTGCGTTTCCTTGGCAATTATCTTCTACTCAGATTTAGGGTATGGTCAGTAGAGGGAGATGGTTGATGGCTTGCCAGAGAAACTTTACCATACCTCTCAAGCTCTTATTGCAAAGATTTCTGGACAGAGTCAAAAATAGTGAGGGACAAAGGCTTAAAATAAGGGACTGATTTTAAATATTGCTCTTATAAAGTTAGAAAGTTGATAGAATAACAGGTGTTGCACTTTCTGAAGGATATGAACTCTGAAACTCACATATTTGTCATTATTTAGTGATTTCAACCCTCAATAATTTGCCAAAGACACACATTTCATGAGGAACAGATCAAAGATATGAGGCAAAAAATTGGACATTCTGCACAGCTGTGATTTATTTAACATTTGTTGACCAGGAAGGTTTGACTAGCACAGAGCCTATTTTCAGCAGAGACCCAGGGAGAAATGCTTAAGATGCATGTCTTTTCAAATGTGAGACGAAACCCACCCAAATGCAGGGAGGACATGCAGACTCAGCACCGAAGGCACCCCAGCCAAGAATCAAACCAGAGAACCTCTTGCTGTAAGGTGGCAGAGTTAACCGCTGCACCACTGTACCGCCCACAACATAACTGTTTCAAGGCTGTGTATTGTTTCTGTACTCATTTAACTTATATGCTGAATATATCAAGTGAAATTCTGGGTTAGACAAATCAGATGCTGGAATCAAAATTGCCTGGAGAAATATTAACACGACCAGATATGCAGATGATACCATTCTGTTGGCTGAAATGAGGAAGAGATGAGATCCCTACTGATAAACAGGAAAGCAAAAAACACAAAAAGCTAGCTTATATCATCTAGAGTCCTATCAAATTGTTTGCAAATAGAGAGATAGATGAAATGGAGAGATTGATAGATTTTATTTTATTCAATTTTTTGGGGGGTGGGGTGCATTCTGCAGATGGAGATTGCAGCTTTCAAATTAAAAGACACATGCTTCTAGCAAGGAAAGTTACTCTAAATCTAGATATGAATTTAAAAAAAAAGATGAGAAATGACAATGTCAACAAAGGCCTGTATTGTCAAAACAATGGTTTTCCCAATGATAATATATCATCAACCTTATTTTCCCTTCTTCTACATGGAGTCAGATGTCACTCAGCTGTTGCTATCTTTCTTGATTCAATGCCTCTCTTGTACCTTCTTCAGCAGTCATGCCTGACTGTCACAGGTCTACTCTCACATAGTCCATCCATCTCTTTACTGGATGTCACTGTTACCTCTTGCATACTTTCAGTATGTCCCAAATCTTCTTCACCAGACTGTCTCCTGTTTTCTTGCACATGTGCCAGGACCAACAAAATCTGTTTTGTTTAACCTTGTGTGCAATTGGAGCTATGTAGGCCTCCACTCTGGTCTCTTCATTTCTTCGTCTGCCTCACAGTGCACATCCTACTACCCATCTCAAGCCATATCTCTCAACTTCTTAGCTCAAGAAATCTGGATGAAGCCTAAAATGATGGGGGGACAAAGGCCCAAAAATGTTATGTTTTTACATTCTATCACTGATTTCCTGAGATTTACATACACAGCTTCTGATAAAGAGATTGCATTCCTAGATGTATCCATCAGTAAATCAACACTAGGATGTGTTACGACTAAGGTTTTTAGAAAGGCCACTAGGAAGAATGTATTACTGCATAAGAAGAGCATGCATCCTCGGCACATACTAAGGAATGTGCAGAGGGGTCAGTTCTTAAGAACTATGAGGCTTTGTAATGATGATAGTCTTCTGCAGAAGGAGTTTGAGAATTTGAGATCTGACTTCCTAGCAAGATGCTATGCACAAAATGAGGTAGACAGCTGTATAGCCCAAGTTTGGCAGGAAAGGAGAGGCAAGGGGCGATCTTATTATACCCAACAGCCATCTGAGGGAGAAACGTCCCCTATATTTAATCCACAATGTACAGTAAGGGTTCCACTCACATTTTTGAATGATGTAAATACCGTCTGTGATATAGTAAAGAAACATTGGGGGGATTCTAACTGTCTCTGAAGAACTGAGTGGAGTTGTATCAGAAGTCCCATGGTTTTCTTTTGGAAACAACCCCAATCTGAAGAGACAACTATGTTATAGAAAGGGAGTATTAGGAGGGTTTCCACAGTCCCAGCATCAAGGCACTTATCCCTGTCGAAGGTGTAGTGCATGTAGTTATATACATCCTGGTATGGTTTTTATACATTCCCACTTCATTTTTTCTGCTGAGTGTATGCTTTATGTAGACTGTTCTACAAAGTATTTAATTTATTTGGTACTCTGCACCCTCTGTTATGCTTTTTGTATAGGGAAAACCAATTGTTCCTTTGAGGAATGGATTTTGGAACACTTGAGAGATATTAGGAAAGGGAGACAGGAAAATGCATTAGCACACCATGGGGTGGCCGAAGGGACTCCCATAAGTTTAAGTTTCTGGCACTGGAGGTAGTTGAAACTGATATCAGGGGTGGGGATCTTAAGAATAAGAGTCAAGGGAACAAGCCTGAATTTTATCACTTCAATCTGATAGGTTTCCAGGATTAAATGAGATTGTTTCCCTGAAGCCTATGCTGAAGGCACGCCCACTCTCACACTAATGTGCCATATATATTTTTCACATTAATGTTTTAAAATCTTGTAGTTTGGCTGTAAGTATAATGCCATTATGTAGTGTAACTTATTTTTTGTTTTAAAAAAATATATATGTTTCTTGTAACAGGAAATGACATCACAGTGCTATTGCTATACAGATGGTTCTTTTTAATGTGATTGTCTGATGAAGCGATGTATTGTATCGTGAAAGCGCTTACCCATTCTTATTTTTATTTTTACTTTTAGCTTGAATAAATTAATAACCTACAGCCTTGGTGGCCTGGTACTTTGTTTATTTGGATACTGTTTTTCTAAGTGCCCTTCCTTTATCTTCGTGGTCTTTTGTTGTTCTTTTAGTTGCATTTAAGAGATACCTCTGTTCATTACTAGTATGGGGGGGTCAGTACTGGGGTAAATTTTCTGTTTCCCAGCCATAGATCTTAACTGCACTCGAATATGGATAGGGATGAACTTTACTTTATGTGGATGGGGAGTCTATATTGACATTGTTATTTTTCAACTTGTTATATCTGTCCAGATATTTGCACTATGTATGTATAGGTTGACACTGCATAATCTGAACTTGAATTTTAACTTAGCATATTGTTTTCCTTATTAGGTTTTATAATAACATTATTTAATTGTAATTGTGTTATGCCACTGTGGAGCTTTTCTCCCCAGGCCTCCACTGAAAATGGGATATTATCCCAGTCTGACATCAAATAAATTAAAAAAAAAAAAAAGGTCCAGTCTCCATAAAGTCCTAGTACTTTTTATGAAAAAAAGTACACAACTGTAAACTTTTGTGGAGCAATCCATGAAAAATATACACGATTCAATGAGGAGGAAAAAGATCTAAAGATCATGATGATCATATACCAAACAAGAGGCTGTGGCCTTTATTATGATGCAGGAGATAGATGTTAAAGTATCAGACTTAGAACTTGAGCACCTAGCTGGGAAAGGGAGGTCAGAATGGCCAGAGAAGAACTCTTCCATAATGAGAGAGGGACTGGGTTTTCTACCATGGAAATGTTCCTTGGTGGAGTTCAGAAGACTATTCCCGAAATATGGAGCTTTACTTCCTGGACCACCACTGAAAATGGGTTTTGCCGAGTCAGAATTTCCTGGTAAACAAATGCAAAAAAAATAAATTATATGATTCAGATTGCATATATATAAAATTTATCATTCAGGAAAAAATTGTCAAATGAATATATTTGTCTTGAACCAAATAACAAGAAACAGAGCAGACAAATGGCTTTGTAGGCTTATGAGCAGTATGTAGCAAAATAGGATCAATCCTCAGAAACCATCTGAAGTTTTTCAGAAAATTCCTTAAAAATACATCATGATTCTCAGCAATAGGCTGCACTTAGTTGATGATTTCAGGTATGAGGGCATACAACTTGCAGTTGCAAGTGGCTCACCAGGTAGCACTCATATGTTTGGTGTTGGAAGACCAGAAGTTTAAAAGTTGTATTCCCAGTCCAGGTGATTTGATTGCTAACAATACAATGCAGCATTAGGGCATGCTGCACTCTATAATGTGTTGTCCTTTGGATGAGACATTAAACTGAGGTCCCATCTGCTTCACTTGATGGTAGCTCAGGTGGATATAAAAGATCCCACAATACCTATTGAAAAGTGTAGAGGAAGTTCCCTGATGCCATGGCCAAATGCCCCCTGCAGTATAAATACCACCTCAGATCTCCCTTGAAGAGAGGCCACTAGCCTAGTGGGACTAACCTTGTTAACAAATAATAAATTAAAACTTTTACTTTGCTGCAATGTATGCAAAGGTAAATTTGTCTACTTTTTCTTTTGCAGGAGTAGGGACAAACATAAATCCATTAAGAAAAAATGTTCAGAAGATCTATATCTATATCTATATATCCACTCAGTGAACAACAAAATAGGTTTTAATATGGGTCCTGCAGGAAAGCAAGTCCGTGCCACCTAGGGTTGCCACCTTTTCAGATGTCCAAAGTGGGACATTTATTGCAGAAAGGTGAGATTTTGCAGGACATAACATACCCACGGCCAGTGCAAAGGACAGAACTTCACTTTTTTGCCAAATAAAAGCTTATTTTGTAGCATTTGAGTTGCTTATGCTGTTTTGTGTAATATTTATGTGTTTCAGATACAAAATAACTTGTATGCAACTATTAAAGAAATTTTAAGACATAGGGCAGGATTCACGAAGGCTTGCATGGAGTGTAAGAGACGTGCAGCACTCCATGCAAGCCTCGCGATCCAGGAACAGCCCTAAACTCCGTGTAAGAGACCAGCTAAAACGTCTCTTACACGGACTGGGCGTGGACATGCTAAATACCTCACTTGCAGCTGAAAGGTATGCAAATTAGGTATATTAGCGATCCACGAAGCAGAAACCAGTCCGTGTAAGAGACGTTTTAGCTGCAGAAATGTACTCAGTTGACAACTGAGTACGTTTCTGCAAATTCCACAACGGAGCCATGTCAGCTCCAAAAAAAGAGTACATATGACTCAGGCAGCATGCCAATGGCCAAATATGTAGCCATTGGCAAGATAACCCGATGCCAAAATATTAAAAATATAATTTTTTTTTCGGCGATCGCCGATGTTTAAACCCAGCGCAGCCCCGCGCAAACGGGCTGCGCTGTATAAAACCATAAAAAAGAAGGTTATAAACCCACAAATGTGGGTTTCACGCAATACATGGAATGACAATGCAGGGACCAGCAGACCAAAAACAACATGGCCACCGTGTAGTGGTTGCTAAGGGGGGATGCTAAGTCTAAGACATGTAACTAAGCATTAGTAGGCAATCTCATGTAAATGAGGGTTAGGATACTGAATCACACAGCCACATAGCAAATGAGCACAGTCTGAGTAGTGTAAGAGATACATAAGGGGGAGGAATAGAGTAGGAGATAGGTGACATCACAGGGGGGAATGGTAGAAAGAAATGCAGTTCATTGGAGGTCAGTGTAACATGACAGATGACAGACACAGATCATGGAAAGAGGTGTGCCACTAGATAAGTCATGGAAAGTCAAGAAATGGAAGGTGTACACTGTTACTTACACCAAAGTTTCTTGCTGGGCATGCATGCACACGTGTGCGCGCCATGAAGCGCGAGTAGGGCAGTGTGTGTGCGTGTAAGGCAGACTGAGCATGTGGGAGCGTGTTGGGAGATGTTTAACACTGTTTGCGCTGGTGTGCGCTGGTGTGCGCGCGTGTAGGGCAGGCTGGGTATGTTGGAGGCTGTTGGCAGACGTGTAACAGTGTTTGCGGGGTGTACACGCGTTTTAACCCGAATAAGTAGATTCTGAACCGTGTAAGCACGTGTGCGCGCGTGTAAGCCACTGTGAGCATGTTTCTGGTGGTATGCACGTTGCTCCCCCCTGAGGAAACAGAGAGGAAAAAGGAAGCAACAGAATTAATAGGAAGCTAGCAGGGATAACTGCTGAAGCTAGCAGGTGAAAACAATTAGAAGCAGGCAATTACACAGGCAGAATAGTAGCCCAGCCCAGCACTTAAAACTCTGCAAACAGTAGTGCAGGATGTTTCTCTTAAGAGATACTGCAAGACAGGAGTAAGCTAATAGAAGTGAAAACTGAAAAAGCTTCACTCAGAGCAGAAATGTTAGGGGCTGCCATAGCTGTCATAATGAGACATAGGCGACTTGCTGAGGGTGGTGACAATGCAGATGGTGCCAGACAACCCACACTGAGGAGACGGAGAAGAGTGTACAGGCCCAGGGTCACCTACCACGGGTTACATGAGCTCGAGATAGTAGAGCGCTATAGAGTGGACAGAGACCTCCTGCAGCAAATAGTGGAGCTGTGCAGGCCACACCTCACACACAGAACCAACAGAGGGGAACCCATCCCAGTGGAAACCAAGGTATGTGTTGGCATAAGAATACTAGCAACAGGTACCTTCCAGAGACCAACTGGTGATATGATGGGGATATCACAGGCATCAGCCTCCAGGGTACTGCACCAGTTCCTGGATGCCATGTCAGCACATGTCGGTGATCATGTATATTTCCCCAATGCCCGTGAGGTATTGGCCAGCAATATGCGTCTCTTCCAGCAAATAGCGGAATACCCTGAGGTAGTGGGTGCAATAGACTGCACGCACATATGCATCAAAGCACCAGATGGTGAGCGAGGTAGGGCCTACATTAACCGCAAGGGCTTCCCCTCCATCAACTGCCAGGTCATGTGTGATGCCCAGGGCATAATAATGAATGTGTGTGCTGGCTGCCCTGGGAGCTACCATGATTCCCATATCTGGCATTTGACGCAGCTGTACCAGACATTTGCCAATGGGGACATCCCACATGGACACCTAGTGGGGGATGTAGGTTATGCACTGGAGCCGTGGCTGATGACACCCATCGGAAATACACACACACCTGAAAAGGAATGCCATAATGAGGCACACGCACAAACATGTAATGCAATAGAGCATGTGTTTGGGCTGCTCAAGTCACGGTTCCGGTGTCTGGACACATCTGGTGGAGCCTTGCAATACTCACCAACTACATGTACCCAAATTGTCATGGTATGTGCTATGCTACATAATATGATCTTGTGAAAACAGCTGCAGCAGGACCAGCATAGGGCCGGGCCAAACAGCCCCCCACCATTGCCAAGGCCATCACAGGCAGAGCATGACTCGGAGGAGGAACAACCTGAGCCTGCCCCAGTAGGCAGAAGGAGGCATGCCCAGTATGCCCTAGCCTTGGCAAAGAGGCAAAGCATAGCACATACACTGGCTCAGTAGGAACCCTGGGAATGATACCCCCTCTGACTCACTCAAATAATAACATGGATGCCTAAAATGACATGACCTGCTCACAAACATGGACAGGGAAGTGTAATATACGCATCTGACAGAGGCAGCCCTGCAGCACCACCTGAGGCATGAATGCCATGTGTTAAGTAATGTAACACCATGTACTATATGCACACCTGAGCACCCTGACTAACATCCACCCTCACCAAGCATGAAGCCACAAAATGACGATGGGATGATCAAGTGCAATAACTGGCTGAAGTAATGCAGTTAGTCAAAGGGGAGCCAATGTGTTTCAGGCTGGGAAGACATGCGGAGCATGACATGATGCACCACCTTCTAGGGGTGGCATGCACCCATCATGCCATGCCCCATGGATACTGGCAAAGGCTGTCAGTACCCACAGCATGCTCTGAATAGGTAAGTCTCAAAGCACAAACCCACCTTCATAGGTTCCACAAGGGATAGGAACCTAGATGTAATGCTACCCAATGCCAGATGTCTAAACAGCAAGATGTGTGCAGTGTAAATGCCACAGTATGGAGAATGTAGATACCAGTCCTGTAATAGAGAATTGGGTCAAGGCTCACATCAGCACCCTAACACTACCAGGTCACACCTCATACTGTGCTGTACAGCCGCAAAACATGGAACAAGCTACAAAAGGAGGGTGACTAGCAATAAATGTCAAGGATAACCACACCCCCATGTTGGTACCACAACAAGAAGCAGCATGGATTAGCCATGGTCAAATACCAATGGCTACAACCGCCTCCCAGTATATAGCCTGCTGCAGACTACTGTCCTAATACCAGGAACTGCACCTGGCCTATGTCGGAATACATGAATATATCAAGCCCCCCAAACCACATTATATTGCTTGACTGAAAATACCCAGACATACACCGGGAGCATTATACTAGCACCAACACAGTAGGAGAAAAGTTCCCAGAATCCATAAACCAAAATGCCCAGGAACAATGTACCACTCCCACAAGAGGGGTAAGCATACTGGATGTGATAATCAGCAACATGTGTACTGGATGGCAAGATGAGAAGTGTATGCCTCCCCGGTAAGAACAGACCATAGAGTAATCACACTGGATATACACATCCTGACCCCAGTCCCTGGCCAGAATACTACAGTGAAAAACATGTGTAAAGCACAGGTTGCAGCCCTCCAAACTGATGTTGAATCCACAAAATGCCCTGTGCAAGTGCAGAATATGGGACACACTGCAGAACGTGTTATACAGGCATTCCATGAACACAGCCAGGAATGCTTGGAGTATGCAATCACAAATAACAACAAGACACAATGCCATACACGCAGGCATCTCGCATACTGGACTCCAGCCATTACCAAACCATGCAAGAGAATGAGGAAGCTACCACATGATAGAGCAAACATAAAAAGGGAAGTAATCACTGACCAGTAGTATGGCAATAACATATGTCCACACATACAATCCACTAAGTCCAGCCACAACAAGTAGAATCTGCGAATCCAGAGGCAATGTGACACCAGTCCCAAGTACACAGACAACCACAACACCCCCCAATAAATACAAATATATGTGATAGATGCAACCATGTATCCAAACCAGAGGTTGAGCTCCACCAACTCAGTACTGTCAAAACTAGTCAGGAGGAGAAGGTAACCACATACACCACAAACCCAGTCCCACATAGACCTACCACAACTGTAAACCAAACACATAAACACAGACAAATATTCCCGGAGGCCCTAATTACAAACACACCACACCAACAGAAGCCTCCAAAGCAGATCACAAGCAACCACAACCTTCAAACATAGCACATGCAATGAATAGTACAAAGCTGGTGTGCCAAACAGTCACAGGCCAGAAGGAGAAACAACATGCCTGATACAGTTGTAATAGGTGTCTGTATAGGCAGACACACTGCTGTCCCACTCACCAGACTGAACAAGGGAAAGGGTACAGTAAGCTGCCTGTAGGCTGCCACAAAATGCCACATAACACAAGTACGCAGGTCACCCCAAAGCAAGCAGAAATATGATGCACTCAATGTCCATGCTGGTGTGAATTACCTGAGATGTACCTCCCTGGTCAACATGAAAAGAGACATGGATGGTCCCTCTGAGTATGTACCCCAGGCCAGTATGACACTGGCTGTGTGCAGCATCCAACCCTCACCAAGAATGATGCCACAGTACAAACACAGAATGCTCATGTTTAACAGCTGGCACAGTTACAGCTGTCAGTCCAAGAGGGTCTAATGTCTGTCTGCTTGAGATGTCAAGCATGACAAGCCATGCTGCTGTTCCAGGGATGGCTTGCACCCGTTACCCGTGTGCGTCTGGATACTGGATAAGGACTTTGCCGCCTCCATAGAGCCATATGTAGGCAAGGCCAAAAAGACTACCCACCACCCTAGAAAACATGAGTGGTAGGAAACATAAGGGTAATGCTGACCAATGCCAGATGTGCAAACTGCAATATGCATGCCCCTGAGGCACTTCCCATTATGGAGAACATTGATGTCTGTGCAGTGACAGAAGCCTGCTGCAAGCCTAGTGATAGCACACCAGCACTACTAGCTTATACCACATATCATGTGTTATGGCCCCAACACCTGCACCAAAACATCAAAGGAGGGGGGTATCCATATGCAGCACAGACACCCATATGGCCAGGTAACTGACAATGCACAAAGCAGTGGAGACCACCCATGTGCACCTAACTGTAGTCAAAACTGCTGTACAGTCTGTAGCATGCGACAGACCACACTCTCACACACAAGAACTCCACCCAGACATCCTGAAGACACTGGACAGTATGAATGTCCCACCAAATACCAGACAAGGTACACACAAATTACCACATAGGTGGCAAACCATTATGTATGCAAGGAGTAATCAGGGACCTAGGGACACAGGTCGACAGTAATCTGTCATGTGACACTCACAATGCCAATGTGGCTAGGAAGATTGTCGATATTGGACACCGTATCATGAAAGGATTCACATCTACATCAACAGAGGCCACTGTGCCGCTGTACTGTTCCCTTATCAGACCCATAATCTAGTACAATGACTCATATGGGATGTTCCGTACGTGACACCTGCAGCGGTTCTGAAGACCTCATAGTTACCCCACCAACAGGATAAAGGGTGTGAAATATGTGTCATATGCTGCCTGGCTGTAGACACCCCAGCTGAATGCAGTCACAGACTGCCTACACAGAGGCATTTTATGTCTGTTGTACAAGGCCATGTCCAACACAGGAGTAATGGACATGCTCCACCACAGGAAATCAAAGCCATTGGAGCTGTGAGAGTGACAGATGTCAGCCTCAACACATAATGAAATAAGATGTGCTGGAGGGACAGATACATAACCCAGAGGCTCCCCACACCCAGAAACAGGATCCCAATCCATGTTAGGCAGAGCCCCTCACTGACACCCCTCAACAGGAATATTGCCAAGTGGATGGATGATCGTACATGTATACTGGGGGTCCTCACTGTGTCACGACCAGACAGAGGCACAGTGAAGAAATTCATAAATGGCCATAATAGAACATAGCAAGGGGTGGCGAAAGACACACACACTCAGGCTAGGCTTACTAATGGCCTAGGGTGTATAGCCTAGTATGACCCCATGAACCTATGAAGATACAAAACTTACAGGACACTAAGGATAATCACAAGGCTTACCCAACTGATGGTAGGAACCATGTTGGGCATCCACAGATATGCTCTGAATCACACAGATATTACAAACAACATACCAAACACACACACATATTGCTAACATACAACCTGTCAGGTGCAGTGCAAACACCCCCTCCCCCAAAGTGCAAAATACCTATCCCAGCAGACTGATGGTCCCCTGACATTGCAGATGCTGAGGTAACAGCCATCATCTGCAAAGCAGAACACGCAGCAGCAAAGGTATGTGATGGTGTCCTGTGCTGAGGCCAACATGGACTCCAAGAATAATGGAATGCCAAATCACACTACTGCCCAATGTCAGCCTTACCACAGGATATGTACCCAAAGAGCAATGTACAACAACAGTGGTCCATCACAACAAAGGTGTTGCCTGAATGGATACTGCAAACTACCACCCCAGGATCCTGACAAGCTTGTTCTGCACAGCTATGGAAAGGATCAGTATGTACCGCAGACAGAAGGCTATTGTGGACCTACTGATACTGGACCCTACACAGTGTGGCTGTTGTAACTGCAGATCCTGCCCCTAAACATGTTTGACCCATTTGAAGCAGTCATTAAGGTCATTGATGAGGGCAATGTGGTCCACACAGTGTAGCTGGACCATGTACATGCTTCTAGACAATACCGTATGAGTTCAGTATGGATATGTTCACCAGCTTAAATATATACCACTATGTCAGTAGAGGGGTTGCAAACCAGACCAAGGACAGAACTGACATGGTCAGACATGCCGCATCCATGTCAGACTACAAAGCAGATATGAGTGGCATCCCACAAGGCCTGGTCTTGCCCCCCATTCTGTATATATGTCCCATAGGTATAGGCCAACATGGAAGGACTGTGACTGAACATGTATGCAGAGGAGTACAAACAGCCCACCATATCCGACCCCAGCTGACACAAGCAACCCACAAAAGGGCCACCTACAAACAGACAACTGGAGCCATAGCCATGTCAGCAAGCTAATTGCAGAACTGTGTATAGACAACCACCGTGGATATACAGTAAGTGCCCACAAATTACCACACAGGTGTTAACCCATGACGTACCTAACATGTAATGTGAGACCTGGGTACAAAAGGTGATAGATATCCTGCACTGGACAAACATGTGGCTATAGTGTTCGCAGAAACATATACTATATACCCACCTGAACATGAAGGTTGGCAGATGTAGATAAGGGGAACTCACTGTGGCTCTGCAGTCATCCTCCATCCGCGTCACAAGTGACTACAATAGCCCCTGTGGGATATACCGCAGCAGACACCTCCATCAACTGTAAAGTCCACAACAGTACCCCACCAGGAGTAGCAAAGAGCATGAACAGATGCCATGTGTTGCCTGAGTAAACAAACTGCAGCCCCACACACCGGCATACTGCCCAGCTACAGGCAAGCTGTGCCTGATGTATGAAGCCATGTCCAACCTGGAATGAATGAACATGTTGCACCTTGTACAATCTGAATGGCAGTGAGCTATGCACATGAGAGACCTGAACCCCAGCACTGACATACATAGGACAAGCTGTACAGAATGATCCATAACACAGAAGGCACCCCCACTCTTCAGTAAACTCCTGGTACAGGTCAGCCAGAGAGTCACATATCGACACCCCTCAAGAGGAATCCTGATGAGTGGATGGGAGATGGTAGGCTAACCCTGGGTATCACTGTTATGTCAGAGGTAGATGGAGGCACAGTATACTAACCATGACATATGTCATGGCAAACTCCAGTTACAATGTGTGTCGAAGGACAAACACACCCTGTGACTAGCATCAGAAATGGCCTAGGGAACATTGCTAGTGTTTGCCAATGTCCACCTGTGTTGTGGAATACACTAGCAATGTTAGATGAGCCTGGTGTAGGTAGTCCATATCTGAACATAATGCAACATGGTCATATGTGCACAACTGGCCCCTACATAGTCTGTTGTGCTCACTATGAAGATGTCAAGCAGTCAAAGGACTAAAGCCCAGGATACTGTCCACCACAGTGAAAGTACTGAACCAGTACACTATACGGTACTACAGTGTTAGGTCATTATGAAAGTATGTTGAGAACTGTCTGCAAAGTATCCCATGCAATCCCTGCAGGCACAGTATAATCCCTGTTGTGGCAGACACGAAGCAGTTGGCCAGTTAGTACACACATGACACCCAACACACAACCATAAATGTGAGATATTGTTGAAGTTCACACACACCCAAATATGTGGTGGACTTTAGAGTGCAACATATGGAAAGCTCACACTGGGCATGCTCGCACACTTTGATAAATGAGGCATATGTCAGACAACATGCCATGGAAAGGCTGAACTGGGCATGCTCACACACTTAGGCCATAACTCCGTTTAGCTACACATATCTGGTATTTGAATGTGTCAGTCCAGGAACCAACCACAACACAGCAATCTGCCCAGTGCACACAGTAAATGACTACAGAGACATAAGTGATATAATGGATCGCCATCATATGCAAACATCTTCCACAGATACACAAGTTGGTCATAGGAACAGGGAATGCTATGGCAATAAAGACCTGTAAACAGTAGAACAGCACAACAAATACTGTGCATCCGACAATTGAACATATGGGTGTAGAGGTCAATACTAGGCTTGTTGCCCTAGGGAATGACAGCTCAGCCAGAGTGTGCTTGGCATCTGCATCCCCAGGACAGTAGGCTACTGTGCCACTGTAAAGTAGGTCACAGAAGGCAGCATGTGAGGCTAGTGAGCTGTGCCTCTGTCAAGCAGGGGCACCGTGGAGGTCCCAGGGATTGAATGTGCTAAGCCACAGCCATGTTGTTGGTGTGTGCTGGGAGAGGGTTGGTGAGGATCTCTGACAGTAGGTGTCCGTCAATAACAGACTGAGGGGAGCCCTATCTGCATTCTCTGGATGATTCCATTGTCAAACTGTGTTGTAATGATTATGTGTGAAAGAAGTGCCATGCCGGAACTGTTCACAAATGTCCTCCCTCTGTGGGCTACAGCTCTGCAATGTATTAGCTCACTCTGTCTGTTGTACTGCGCATATATGGCTGGTGTACAGCTGACAGGTGTCTTGTTGTGGTGCAGTCATGGGTATATGTGGGATAGCATGATCAATGCAAACTGTACACATGCTCATAGAATGTAATTGTCAAGGATTATGCTGAGTGGCCAGTATAGTCCCCCAGCATGGGTCCTCTGAAGTCGTCCACCCCAGTCTTCACAAGTGTAGAGTCTGCTTGTGCTAAATACAGTTTGTGTGCAGTGACAACCTTGCCTGGGTGTGGAGATGGGATATGGATGTCCAGGGAAAGGTGGGTATGGTCAGATATCAACAATGGTGGTCTACCTCTGGTGTGGAACAGTGAGTACCCACGTTGCAGATGGACAGGTGCAATATGTATTCCCCCATATGGCTGTGGTGTGTGGTTCTGCAATAGCACATGGACCCACAAATTGTAGTGGCTGTAGGGTAAAGTGGTAGAGGCCTGAGTAGTTCTCACACACAATATGCCTGTACCTGATGTTAACAACTGGAATGGTGTATGTGAACACCTGCATATCCCGGCACTGTTCCCAGGGAAGCTAAGTGTGTGTCCTGGATGTGGGTGTGGTGTTCTGGACTGGTTGTGTTGAGTGTTACAGGTCCTGTGGTCACAAAGCATGGTATAGAACATAACCTGCCAGTGCAATGTGCATATCTGACCCTGACGTAGGTGGCTGCAAATGCATATATATGCTATCCCCCACCTGACAGGTAGTACTACATGTACATACCTCTGTAGAAATAAAGATGTCAGCACCCTATAAATACTGCAGGTGCAGAACAGATGCCCAGTAATTCGGATAGTGCGCTCTGCTAATGCGTCTCTCTCAAGTGTCGTAATATAGTTAGGTAGGGGTTTGAATCCTGCAAATGCTGTGTGTGTGGGTGAGTGGGGTTTGTGTGTGTGAAAGGCTGTGAGAGGGAAATGTCCATTTTGGCAACTGGAAAACACACTACAGGATGCACATTCCCCTTTCTAAACACTGATGATGTCAGCACCCTATAAGTACAGCAGGAGAAGGGAAAACTCCCAGTAATGCGAATAGCGCGCTCTGCTAATGCATCCGTTTCGAGTGTCATAACATAGTTAGGTAGGGGTTTGAGTCCTGTACATGCTCAGTGTATGTGGAGGGAGTTAGTGTGTGTTCAGGACTGTTTGAAAGAAGTATCCCTTTTGCCAACTAGGAGAACACACTACAGGATGCACATTCCCCTTTCTAAACACTGATGATGTCAGCACCCTATAAGTGCGGCAGGAGAAGGGAATCCTTCCAGTAATGTGAATAGCGTGCTCTGCTAATGTGTCCGATTCGAGTGTCATAACATAGTTTGGTAGTGGTTTGAATCCTGCAACTGGCAAGTGTGTGTGTTTGGATGAGGGGGGTTAGTGTGTGTGCAATTCTGTGTGAGGGAAATGTCCCTTTTGGCAACTGGGAGAACACACTACAGAATGCGCATTTCCCTTTCTAAACACAGATGATGTCAGCACCCTATAAGTACAGCAGGAGAAGGGAAGCCTCCCAGTAATGCGAATAGCGTGCAGCGCTAATGTGCCCGACTCGAGTGTCATAACATAGTTAGGTAGTGGTTTGAATCCTACAACTGGCAAGTGTGTGTGTTTGGATGAAGGGGGTTAGTGTGTGTGTAATTCTGTGTGAGGGCAATGTCCCTTTTGGCAACTGGGAGAACACACTACAGGATGCACATTCCCCTTTCTAAACACAGATGATGTCAGCACCCTATAAGTACAGCAGGAGAAGGGAAGCCGCCCAGTAATGCAAATAGCGTGCTCCACTAATGCGTCCGACTCGAGTGTCATAACATAGCTTGGTAGTGGCTTGAATCCTGCAACTGGCAAGTGTGTGTGTTTGGATGAGGGGGGTTAGTGTGTGTGCAATTCTGTGTGAGGGAAATGTCCCTTTTGGCAACTGGGAGAACACACTACAGGATGCACATTCCCCTTTCTAAACACAGATGATGTCAGCACCCTATAAGTACAGCAGGAGAAGGGAAGCCTCCCAGTAATGCGAATAGCGCACTCTGCTAATGCGTCTCTCCCGAGTGTCATAATATTGTTAGGTAGGAGTTTGAAACCTGTAAATGGCATGTGTGTGTGTTTGGATGTGGGGACTCTGTGTGTGTGCAATTCTGTATGAAAAACATGTGCTTTTTTGAAATCAGGGGATCACACTACATGATGCACATTATCCTTTCCAAACAGTGATGATGACAGCACCCTATACATACAGCTGGAGAAGAGACATCTGCCAGTACTCAGAATAGCACAACCTGCTACAGCGTCCCTCTTAAGTGCCATAACATATTTAGGTAGGGGTTTGAAACCTGCAAGTGTGTGTGTGTTTGGATGTGGGGAGTTTGTGTGTGTGTGCATTTCCGTATGAAACACATGTTAGTTTTGGCAATCAGGAGATCACACTACCTGATGCACATTACCCTTTCAAAATACTGCTGATGTCAGCACCCTATAAGTACAGCCAGAGAAGAGGAACTATCTAGTAATCTGAATAGTGCGCTTTGCTAATGCGTTTCTCTCACGTGTCATGACTTAGTTAGGTAGGGGTATGAATCCTGCAAATGGCAAGTGTGCATGTGTGTGTGGGGGGGTAGTAGGGTGTGTGAGAGAACAAATCCTTTTGGCAAATACTACAATACACCAGATGCTGCATATTCCCCCAGTAAACACAGGGGATGTCACCACACTATCAGCACAGCCAAACAGGGCTAGTTGGCTAGTAATGCCAATAGTGCACTCTGCTACTGTGTCTATTTCCATTGTCAGAGTACAGATAGGTATGTTTTGGTAACTCACAACTGCCACATGTGGTTGTGTCACACATTATGACCTTGTGTGGGTCTTTGTACATAACAATGCATGCCATTGCCTAAACCAGCAATGGCATTGCACACATGATGTATGTGTGTGACACATACACATAAATACCTGTGACCTGCAGTAGTTACCATGTCTGACACATGCCTCGAGTGGATAAATGGTATTTGCAATGTATACCAATATGACTGTGTCTTACTGTGCAGGGGCCGCATGCGGTATGTGTCTATACAGTGTGGGTGTATATGGTAAAATACCTACAGCAGGGGATACACATCTGGTCTGGGCCATATAGTGTACATGTAGTTGATGTACAGGTGCTGCATGTTCCCACCTGTTGTGGTAGTGGTAACATGTCATTCCACTGCAATTCAGTGACCACATGCTGTGAACCCTTCAACTAGTGTGTTGTAGCTACAGTAATGCTCACGCACAATGTTTGGCTGGATGCAGTCCAGCCATATAAAGACAGTTCTTGAGACTGTCATATTGCCAGTGTTGTTAGGGAGGATAGGTGGTCTTCCTGTGTATGGGAGGGTTGTGTGTGCCAGGCTATGAACCAGATGGCAGTCCGACACACTGTTAGCTGCACATGATTAGGCCCTGATGCTTTGTGCTGTGCCAACAACCTGGAGGTGTGTGTATCTGTGGTGCCTTGGGATACCACCCCCCTGTCCATGTGTGTTACATGTGTAGGGGATGACAGGCATGGTATGGGGCATAACCTGTCAGTGATGGGTAACACCTGTGAGCCATGAATCAGGACTCTGGTACTGCACAGACATTGCAGTTCACCGTGCTGAGGACAGTGTCCGGTGCATGCATCTTGCAGTGTACACTGCTGTTGTTGTGGAGCAACACTGTTAGTGTCCTAACCTGTGTGATACCTGCGGAGGTGGCTATGTAAACCGTGTCCTGCAGCATAAGGCAGTATGTGTGTATCAAGGAGCTTTGCCAATATACATCGGGCCATGGGTGTCATGTGCAAGATGACCCTTGCACATCATTGTGGCTTCCCTAGCATGTAAGCACACGTTGACAGCCAGCGGATACTCTATGAATAACATTGGAGACTGAGCATAATGTAGACATACAATACCCTTCCCACATATAGTGGTAGCATACCTGGTGAGAGTATGTTGGCAACCAAGATCAGGCTCATACTGGCCTGTGCCACATGTTGAGAGATCCATTCTATGTTCCCTATCATGTAGTCCAGGGAAGTATGTCTCAGGTCAGCCATACTGGCATGGTCAATGAGTGAGTCATATGTGTCCATGCCTCTGACTGACCTGTATGCATGTGTTCGGTGGTGGACCATAGTGCCCCTGAGGCATATCACTGTGACCTTCACCAGATACAGCCTGTTGAGCGGGACCCCAGTGCAGCACCCAAGACAGGTACCTGACACATCTGTAGCAGGTGTGTTGTGTAGCCCTACAGGCTGTGAGTGTGTGGCACACGGGATGTGTGTGCCATGTGTGGCATGTGCTCTGTTCCGACGGAACATATGCCTGTGTGCCAGCTGCGGATGTGTGTGATGCTCAGGCAGGATGCTATTCTGAGTCCCTACATATGCCCCAGTGTGTTCAGCATGCTGTCAGTGCGTGTCAATGTCTGACTTGTATTGTAGTCACTGTAATATTTTTTATTTATTTATTTATTTATCTTACATTTGTTGACCGGGATAATCCAACTGGATGCATGTCCATTTTCAGCGGAGGCTCGGGGAGAAAAGCTCCAAGGGTAAGCAGATACAGCATTACATAATACCAGCATTACATATTACAAACAGATTATTTACAGAGATTACATAAGTAAGCAAGTTAAACATGTTCCACAGGATAAAGTTAGTCCTGAGCACAAGTCAGGATTAAATTAAATTACACAGTAAACTGGTTAACAGATTTTACACATTCGAGTTAGCCAGGCTTGATACATTGACATAGCCAGTTAAGTGACAAATGTTGTTTGAGTCTAGTGTTAAATTGACCTAAGGTGGAAAGTAAGGTAATATCAGCTGGAAGTGAGTTCCAGGATCTACTTACAGAGTTTGCAAAGAGAGAATCACCGGCTGTGTTATTAATTTTGCTAGTCTGAATTAGTAGTTTGTTAGAGGATCGAAGCGGTCTAGGATTGTTATAGGGGGTGATAATATTTGAAGTGCAGGAGTATTGTCCGGATTATAGAGGATTTTATAGGCCATAATCAGTGCACCTTGGCCTCTGCACCAATTGTAAGCCAGCATTTGCTAATTGCATACAGCCAGTTGTGTACTGATTGCAGTTCTCACTGTGATTTCGCGACAGTGCTATAAAAGGGTATGTGAGATAGGCGTTGCCCTTTCAGATTGTAAGGGCGGGGACCATGCTGGTATGCTGTGGACACTGTTCTGTGAGTGTAAAGGTTAGTATCTCTCTCATGATTCAGGCTGTGTTGTAGATTCACATTTCTCCATTCCTCTCTCCTGTTCCCTGTAGTAAGTGTGTATAAACAATGACACCTACAACTATATATAAATATATATTTATATATATATATGTACATATACATACATTTATATACGTACATTAACTGACATTATTACCTACAAGCTACCAACTAGCATGGCTGTTTCTGTTCACACACTACTATTATGGGAGTCCAGTAGTTTTGACAGTAATTCTAAATGACATGCTTTGGGTACTACACATCCTATATTCCCTTTACATTCATCCCTACTATTACATGTTATATTTATTTTAGCACAATGTTCTTGTATAAGAGTCATGGCTTAGTGGTAGGTCAGACAGACTACTGTTTCCAAGGTCCTGGGTTTGGGACTGACAGTGGGATTTTATTTTGCTTTTGAACTGAGTACAGGACCTGTCAATCAAAGTGACTAAGGCACTTTTAAGCAGTTGTAACCGGGTTAGCGCTGGTTTGCGCGGAGCTCACGCATGCGCACTGGCGGTTAGCTCCGCGTACACACGCGCACACCCACTTACAACCGCTTAACAGTGCTTACTCGTGCGCACACCCGCACTATTTTCTTTGAAAGAAATGAAAATGGGGATACAGGAAAGTGGTGAAAAAGGGGTCACAAAGCGGGTAAGACAGTAGGGAAACAAGCTTGGGATTTGCAGGAGGGATGTAGGTAAGGCCCATAGCTGCCCATTTCTTCATCAGCAACAGCTGTGCATATGTATGTAATTTGGTGTGACATTTGAAACCTTCCACCCCTGAGAGAGGTGTCAGGACAACAATAATACTTGTTGTACAGCCAATTGTAATTGATAGTTTCCATGTCCAACAGACATGTGTGCGGAATGGGCAGCTATGTATGGGGCGTAATTTTTTTGTGGGTACAGAGTGCCCTTTTTTTTTTTTTCAGGTGAGAGTGGTATGTCAGGAGAAGGAAGTCGGTACAGCCGGGGAGGTAGGTTGGGTAGGTAAACAGACAAGACAAACAAGACGCATACAGGGGCGGTGTATGACACGTGTGGGGGGTTACACAATTGACGGGGACGGAGGTTTGGATATCCAGAGCCCATGAGCCCACAGATGGCAACAGTGGAACTGATATCCCCACCCATAGGCAGTTGCCACTGTTCCTTCACTGCCCAGGATGGGGCTGTGCTGGGGGCTGTGTAGGCCGGGCAACAGGCATGCCCATAAGTTGTGCCACCCGTGCCTCAAGCTGGCGTAGGGGCTCGAGAACAGAGTCCCGAATCTCCCTACGCACCACAGTCCGGATGCTACGGAGGGTGAGTGGTGGTTCTCCTCCGGCCAAGCTTGCAGAGGGGGGTGAGCCCCATCCCCTGCAGCGCTTCCACCCACAGGTGGCACAAGGCCACTGGAGGAGGGTCCAGACTGGGCACTAGTGCCAGGTGCACTCGCCAGCTGAGGTGGGAGAGGTGGGTCCGCTGGAATCTGCCTTCCCTGTCGTCCTATGTTTTGCATTATGTCATGACAGTTTGGGTTAGTGACATATAATACCATTCACAATTAGTTGTAACAGCATGCATTAGTATTCCCATTAACCAAACACCCAGATATTCACACCATTGAACAGCGAGCATAACACATGCATAATTTGAACAGCAATACACAGTCCAACAACATGCAGGGTTGATTGATGGCAACAGGCCATCAGGTTTGGATGTATGAACAGGGCAGATGCATCAATGGACATGCAAATATATATGACCCAACAGGACAAACGTCCAGGGGTGTTAATTGTGATTGCACATACCATTTTCACGTGGAATGGGTTATATGTGGTTATAGGGTGGGGTGAAGAAAATAATATTAACACCTTCAAATACCAATACATATGCTGTACATTTCTAATAGCTGCACATATATACACACTACTGTTCTAACTAGTGTTTCCTATATGATAACTATTTCAACTTGGTGATAGGACTGTTACTGCAACATCAATATACATTTTATTGTTCTTCATACACATTCATATCTAGCTTTATTCAGCTACATCATCCTGCTACATTTGCTTTATATAGCTGTAGACAAGTGTGGATGTTGGGTATATCAGACAATCACACTATCTGCATATTGCAGACTGAGAGCAACATATCCAGATTTTGGGATACACATTCCAGATGCAGCAACACTTTGAATAGATTTCGCTGTTTGGTTTGCATTCTCACATGCATTTCATTCTGTACTGACTGCAGTATACTTTATTCAGGGGTTATTACTACTGTATTGCTGGATTCATGACACTTTCTCACACTCTCTCACTTGTTTTCATTTTACTATTCAGGATGGTACTTACTTCTAGGCTTTATTGACATGTTTTACCAGTAGTTATTACAATCCTTTCCAGCAGTCTCACTTCTGTCATGTTTCAGTATTTCAACAGAGATATATTTCACACATGTGATTTCATCATCTTCTGCAGCTATACTTTTCAGCCTGCTGCAGGTTGTGTACTATTTTCTTACAGGTGGGGCATTTTTATTTCAGAATTTATGCCAGACATTTTCATTTTTCTGTTTGGCTTACAGGCTGCAACACACTTTTGTAATCAAGCAATACTTGCAAACACTTTCACACTGTTACTTGCACATTTTATTCCTTAGTGACTACACTGCACTCTTTTGCTGACTGTCATACTTTTATATTTCTTTACAGTTACTGGTAGTGGATTACTGACCTGCCTGGTGGCGCAACCGCACCGGCCTATCGCCATAGGCTCTGCGGTTCGCAGAACAGACACCTGCAGCTGTAATATAAATGAAGTAATATTGGAATACACATCTCCATAATATCAGCTAGTTTAATTTCTTACATACTTAATTAAATGTAACTTACTCAGTAGTGGGGCGTTGGGCATTTGCCAGGCCTCCTGGATCCAAAGGTTCATTTGGTCCTGCTTGCGTCTCTTCAGGTCCGCATGGAGGTGACGGACCTGCTCACCAGTCCTTGGAATCCCTGTGGCACTGGTGAGATCATGAGCCAACCGGTCCCACGCCTCAGCCCTGTATGCCCCCCAGAGGACCTGGCCCTGCATGAGTTGGGCCTCATGATTGTGGACTAGGAGCCAGACCATGTACCTGGACTCCTCAACACCCCACCTCTGTGCTCGAAAGCAACTACCCTCTCCTACTCCTGTCATTCTGGCTGCAGTTCAGTTCTACAATCATTTATGCTGTGTATTCCCGCCTATGGGGCTTATATAGTCTGTTTTTCCCGCACATATCTGTGATTGACCATTTTGGAATTGTATCAACTTCAGTAAACCTGCATTGTCATGATCCAGTTTGTATTCATTCCTATATATTAGCTATTATTGCATTTATAGGTACTGCTGTCATGGCTTAGTGGTTCAGTACCTTGACTATGGTGTATAGCATCCTGGGTTCAAGCCTGGCCACTACTTTTTATTTTTTATGACTGTCTAGACAAGCTGAGGGGTGTGTCTGTGTAAAGGCAGTTTTGATACGGCTTGCTCAATGTTGCCCGTCGGTTAGCTTGTTTGCGAGGTGCGCAGCTCCGCACAAACGGGGTACGCTGCTTTAAGCCTCATTTGGCTATCAGCACGCATATTACACTCAGCTCAGTTAGGGGCACATAGATTTAGCGTGTTAAACCACTACTCAGCTACGGGCACTCATTTTGCACCAGTTAAACCACTGCTCACCTACGGGCAGATGCACTCACCCTGTTAAACTGTAGCTCAGCTATGGGCACATCTGGCATTTTTTATTGTTTTGTTACCTCACATTTGTTCAGTATCAATGGGCTATTTCATTACATTTTACATAAAATGTGATTTTATGTGTACATATTTGTCAGGGACTTGTTTTGTGCTTATTTTGCTAAAAATAAAAATTGGTGTTGTGGGGGCTGGAACCATGAATGCCTGCTCTTCAGCCAACATCTCTACCGCTACGCTATTGCTTCCTGGCTTACTTTGCATATTTAGCTCTTATATGCTTTCCCACTGACTGCTAACTGTAGCTGCGCTACGGGCACGCATAAGCAGCGCACTCACGGTTAAACATCTTTACAATTTAAAAAAAATTATGTGAGGTTCATTTGTACATTTTATGTTCGTAGTCTGTGGGGACATGTGTTGTGTTGTGTTTATTCACATTTCCATGGACTCTGGCGTGGGTGTTTACTTTGGGCACTTTTACTCTTCTGGGGGCATGTCCGCTTACAGGGCTCGGCCTACGGACATGCCCCCTACTGTCTTACATGGACCGTGTTAGCCTTAGGTGTGATTCAGCATGCTCTCATGAATATGCAGAGCATGCTGACATCACTCCGTTTAACTGCAGCCTCCGTGTATGAGTTATAACTCTTACACGGAGGCTTTGTGAATCCTGCCCATAGATTTTGTCTTAAAATCTCAGGACATTTGCCATTTTTTAGTTTTTTTCGCAAGACAACTTACTAAAGTGGGACTGTCCCTCATGAAGAGGGACAGGTGGTAACCCTAGTGCCACCTTTCTTTTTTGTGCTTGTGTTTGGTGAGTTTTGCTGGATTATGATCAACGTTCCATGCATTGCTCACAATACATTTAAGAAAACAAATTGTTACACATGTATATTTTTTACATCTACTGTAATTACAACTTGTTACAGACATACTTTGTCTTTTGATGAAAGTATGCTAATGATGACCTCTGAGAAAGTATGATTCTGGACATGATTTCTGGCTTGGATGATCACAGCTCTCCGAGAAAACTTTTATTCCACAAGGATTTGTGAAAGTTTGTCTGCCACTGAACCAAAGTGATTTTGACGTGGAGCAGTTTGTTTTTGCATTGCACTGATTTTTTTTCTTTCTTTCTGAATAGTGTTTATATTTTGGAAGTTTTAGTGACTCACAGTAGGAAGTCTCAAACATCTGCTAAAGCTCCAGTCCAATAGTCTACAGTCCTCCCGCTGAACACAATAAATAAGACATACTATATCAGGATGTAGCACAACCGATCCAATGTTTTCAGTGAGACAGATAGCTGAGAAGAAGCTAGAGATGAGAAAAAAGTCAAATAGAGCAGTCCTAAACTTGGAGAAAGTACTTTTAACTGCTCTACTGTTCTCCTGCAGGCCTTCGATGGTGTGTATGAGCCATGATTCAGTAGTTTTACTGTAAGTTACCTTAGCAGATTAACTCATTCACTCCAATGAGGCTCAGGACGTTTGCACTGTAACTTCCAATAGGTGGAGCCTAAGCCTTTTGACAGAATCAAATTATTTCCTCACATTTCAAACAAATGTTCATATCTCTGGAACCATAGGGGTTATGAAAGAAGTATAAATGGTAGACAAACTATTTTTATAGTGATAGTATTCTTTAGATTCTATGTCTTAAACCAAATTTTATAAGTCACAGTAAACACAGTAACTATTACATTTGTAATATTTTATAACCAACTTACAATATCTCTGCAATGACTCAAGTTACACACATACTGTCAGCAACATTTTATTCATCTAGCTGAGAGCTTTCATATGAGGCCAAGGAGTTCTGTCTGTGTTGGTTGTTGAGATATTTAGAAAAATGTGAAAATTATAGCTATATAAATTAATATCATAAAAACAACATTTAATTAAGCAATAACTGACGATGTGGTGTGGTATATTAAAGATTTACCCATGGTTGGCATGGTTTAATCATGAGGGCAAAGCCCAAGTGATCAAATAAAGACAACCGTGGGTAAATTTCAATATACCACAACCATAGAGTTGGTTATTGCTATTATACAATGACATTATTTAAGAAAAAAAATACTTACTTTTCTTAAATAATGGGCAGGATTCACGAAGCCTCCATGTAAGAGTTACAAGGTTTACACGGAGGCTGCAGTTAAACGGTGTGATGTCAGCATGTCATACATACGCATGAGGGCATGCTGAATCACATCTAAGGCTTACACGGTCCGTGGAAGACAGTAGGGGGCATGTCCGTAGGCCGAGCCCTGCAAACGGACATGCCCCCAGAAGAGTAAAAGTCCCAAAAGTAAACCCCCATGACAGAGCCCATGTAAATGTGAATAAAAACAACACAACACATGCCCCCACAGACTACAAACATAAAATGTACACATGAACATCTTATATGTTTTTTTTTAAATTGTAAAGATGTTTGCCTGTGAGTGCGCTTGTTTGCGTGGGCGTGCCCGTAGCTTAGCCACAGTTAGCAGTCAGTGGAAAAGTATATAAGAACTAAATATACAAAGTAAGCCAAGAAGCAATAGCATAGCGGTAGAGACGTTGGCTGAAGAGCAGGCAGTCATGGTTCGAGCCCCCCCAACATCAATTTTTATTTTTAGTGAAATAAGCATGAAACAAGTCCCTGACATATATGTACACATATAAAATTATATTTTATGTAAAATGTAATGAGATGGGCCATATATTTTGAAGAAATGTGAGATAAAATAATAAAAAATATCAGATGTGCCTATAGTTGAGCTACAGTTTAACAAGTTGAGTGCATCTGCCCGTAGGTGAGCAGTGGTTTAACAGGTGTAAAATGAGTGCTCGTAAGTGAGCAGTGGTTTAACAGGTGTAAAATGAGTGCCCATAGGTGAGCAGTGGTTTAACACGCTGCAACTGTGTGCCCATGGCTGAGTTGAGCGTAATATGCGTGCTGACACCAAATGACGCGTAAACCAGCATAACCCATTTGCGCGGAGCTGCGCACCGCGCCAACAAGCTAACCGATGGGCAACATTGAGCAAGCTGTAACAAAACTGCCTTTACACAGACACACCTCCTAGCCTGTGTAGACAGTCATAAAATATAAAAAGCAGTGGCCAGGTTCGAACCCAGGATACCATGCACCATAGTCAAGGTACTGAACCACTAAGCCATGACAGTCGCACTTAGAAATGCAGTAATAGCATATATATAGGAATGAATAGAAAGAGGAGCATGACAAAGCAGGTTTTGTGAAGCTGATACAATTCCAAACTGGTCAATCACAGATAAGTGTGGGAAAAACGGCATATATAAGCCCCATAGGCGGGAATACACAGCATAACTGATTGTAGAACCAACTTGCAGCCAGAATGTCAGGTGTAGGTGAGGGTAGTTGCTTTCGAGTACAGAGGTGGGGCATTGAGGAGTCCAAATATATGGTTCGGCTCCTTGTCCACAATCATGAGGCCCAACTCATGCAGGGCCAGGTCCTGTGGGGAGCATATAGGGCTGAGGCATGGGACCGGTTGGCTCATGATCTCACCAGTGACACAGGGATACCAAGAACTGGTGAGCAGATCCGTCACCACCATGCTGATCTGAAGAGATGGAAGCAGGACCAACTGAACCGTTGGATTCAGGAGGCCCGGCAAATGCCCAACGCCCCACTACTGAGTAAGTTACATCTAATTATTTATGTAAGAAATTAACCTAGCTGATATTATGGAGATGTGTATTCCAATATTACTTTATTTATATTACAGCTGCAGGTGTCCGTTCTGTGAACCGTAGAGCCTATGGCGATAGGCTGGCACGGTTGCGCCACCAGGCAGGTCAGTAATCCTCTCCCTGTAACTGTAAATAAATATATAAGTATGACAGTTAGCAAAAGAGTGCAGTGTAGTCACTAAGTAATAAAATGTGCAAGTAACAGTGTAAGAGGGTTTGCAAGTATTGCTTGATTACAAAAGTGTGATGCAGTCTGTAATCCAAACAGAAAAATGAAACAAGTCTAAAATAAAGTCTGAAATAAAGATGTCCCACCTGTAA
Organism: Protopterus annectens; assembly: GCF_019279795.1. NCBI lineage: Eukaryota > Metazoa > Chordata > Ceratodontiformes > Protopteridae > Protopterus > Protopterus annectens. The sequence goes on along the minus strand of NC_056729.1, from coordinate 1,194,890,035 downwards.
TATAATAGTACATAACCTGCAGCAGGCTGAAAAGTACAGCTGCAGAAGCTGAGTAAAACACGTGTGAAATATATCCCTGATGAAATACAGAAACATGACAGAAGTGAGACTGTTGGAAAGGATTGTTATAACTACAGGTAAAACATGTCAATAAAGCCTAGAATTAAGTACCATCCTGAATTGTAAAAATAAAATGTCTGTCTGCCTGGGATGACATGCTGAACAAGCCACGCTGCTTCGCAAGGGACGGCTTGCACCTGTCACCCCTGGGCTTCCGGATATTGGCAAAGGCTCTTGCCACCCCCATAGTGCCTTTTTTAGGCAAGGCTCAAATTCTAAACCTACCACCCTAGAACACAAAAAAGGAAAAAAACTAAGGGTAATGCTGCTCAATGCCAGAAGTCTCAACCTCAAGATGCACACACTCGAGGCCCTTCTCAGTATGGAGAACATCGATGCCTGTGCTGTGACTGAAACCTGGTTCAAGGCTCCCGAGAGCACCCCGGCACTATCAGGCTTTACCTCATATCATGCATTCTGGCCCCAAAATCCGGACAACACCAAGAAAGGAGGGGTGGGTGTCTATATTCATCAAGAACACCCACACCTCAAGGTTGGTGGCAATGCACGATGCATCGGAGACCATCCAGGTGCAATTAACCATAGGTAAGACTGCTCTGCAATTTGTAGCATGTTACAGGCCACCCTCTCAATCTCTGGAACCTCACATAGCTTTCCTAAAAACACTGGAGGGGATAAATGTATCTCCAAACACCATCATACTAGGTGATTTCAACTACCCGAATATAGACTGGGATCACTACTCAAGCCCCAACACTCTAGCCCAAAGGTTCCTGGAGTTCATAAACTCAAATGCCATGGAACAACTAGTCACCATTCCCACAAGAGGAGATAACATACTAGATCTCATCATCACGAACATGGGGTCACGATGTTCAACACCGGAAGTATACCCTTCACTGGTGAGATCAGACCATAAACTAATCTCACTGGAAGTCCACATCCCGCCCCCACCTGAGATAAAAAGACCACAGTGAAGAACTTCTCAAAAGCCGACTTCACACTTCTAAAGGCTAGTGTGGTCTCTTTTAAGGCCCCCGAGACTGCGGAAACCATTACTCAAGCCGCTGAATCACTTACAAATGCCTTCTACCAGCACCTACAGGACTGCATGGATCAGGCAATCCCAAACAAAACAAAGACCCTTTGTACCAAAGGCAAGCATCCAGTTTGGTGGACCCCAGCCATAAACAAGCTCTACAACAAAAGGAGGAAGCTACTACAAGAGAGAGCAAAATCCTCAAATGGGAAAACACCCTTGATCATTATAAGTAAAAAATTAAGATCTCTCATAAAATTTTCCAAGGCAAATTTTGAGAGAAAAGTCGCTAAGGACTCAAAGGACAATCATAAGGCCTTCTTTAGCTATGTTAGAAACCTGGGAGGAAACTCCCAGATATGCTCAGAATTAGTTCAAAATGATGTAAAAATTACTGAACCTACAGACATTGCCAACATACTGGCTGACAGGTTCAGTGCAAACTTCTCCCCGCCCCAAAAGGTGAGATATCTATACCAGAGAATTATAGCCCCCCCAAACATCTCTAACGCTCAGGTGAGAACTGCTCTCTCCAAGGCAAAAAACACAGCATCCATGGGACCAGATGGTGTCCCCGGATGTGTGCTCCACGAACTCAATGAGGAATTAAACCCGCAGTTAGGGCAGCTGTTTAATCTTAGCCTCACCTCAGGATACGTGCCTAAGGAGTGGCGTACGGCAACTGTGGTCTCACTTCACAAAGGAGGTGCCTCCACCGACCCGGGAAATTACCGTCCCATCAGCTTGACAAGCTTGATCTGCAAAGCTATGGTGAAGATCATAATGGAACTCATAAATAAAGACATAGGAGACTTGCAGACTTTGGATCCGACCCAGTTTGGCTTTGTCAAGGGCAGATCATGCCTTTTAAACCTGGTGGACTTTTCAAACAGTCACCAAGGCCATTGATGAGGGAAAGGCAGTCCACACAGCCTACCTCGACCTGGCAAAGGCTTTTGACACAATACCCCACTCAGGTATCATTGAAAAACTCATCAGCTTAAATGTAAACCCATACGTCACAAGATGGGTTGCAAATTGGCTAAGTGACAGAACCCACAGGGTCAGAGTGGCTGGCGCCATGTCAGACTCAAAGCCTGTCACAAGTGGTGTCCCACAGGGCTCAGTCCTGGGCCCTCTCCTGTTTGGCATCTACTTTTCAGAAGTACAAGCAAACACAGGAGGATTATGGCTGACAAAATTTGCAGATGACTGCAAACTGGGCGCCATAGTTGAGAACACATCTGACACAGATATCCTTCAGAAGGGTCTTATAGAAATGGAAAACTGGTGCCAGAACCATGGCCAAAAGTTAAACGCCAAAAAATGCATAGTCATACCCTTCGGGAAAAACAAGGTTACCCCTAGCTACCATATAGGCGGCAACCCACTAAGCACAGAAGAGGTTATCAGGGATCAAAATATGTCCTATGCTGCCCGACTGAAGGAACTTCAGCTCTACTCAGTCGCTTACCGTCTGCTCAGAGGTGACCTGTGCCTGACATACAAGGCCATGTCCAACCCAGAATTGATGAACATGCTTTACCTCAAAAAATCTAGATCCCTCAGAACTACAAGGGCAGGAGACTTAAACCTTGACACGGTTGTTAATAGGACGTGCTGGAGGGACAGATTCATCACCCAGAGACTCCCTATGCTGTGGAACAAAATCCCGGTACATGTGAGGCAGAGCACCTCGCTGGCTTTGTTCAAGAGAAATCTTGACCAATGGATGGGAGATCGCAGATATACCCTAGGGATTATCTCAGTGTCACTGCTTGACAGAGGCACAGCAAAATAATGGGCATAGTATCCTCCAAACTAAAGGGGTGGCGAAAGCCACAAAACTCTGGCTAGGCTTATAAATGCCCTTGGGCAGATAGCCTAGTATGAACCTATGAACCTATGAACATATAAAACAAGTGAGAGAGTGTGAGAAAGAGTTATGAATCCACCAATAAAGTAGTAATAACTCCTGAATAAAGTATACTGCAGTCAGTACAGAATGAAATGAATGTGACAAGCAGAACCAAACAGTAAAATGTGTTGTAAAATGTAACTGCAGCTGGAATGTGTATCCCAAAATCTGGATATGTTGCTCTCAGTCTACAATATGCAGATAGTATGGTTGTCTGAAATACCAAACATCCACAGTTGTCTATAGCTATAAAAAGCAAATGTAGCAGGATGATGTAGCTGAACAGAGCCAGATATGAATGTGTATGAATAAAAATTAAAATGTATATTGATGTAGCAGTAACATTCCTATCACCAACTTGAAGTAGTTATCACATAGGAAACTGTAGGCAGAATTGTAGTGTGTATATATCAGCAGCTATTAGAAATGTACAGCATATGTATTGGTATTTGAAGTTGTTAATTAAATTTTCTTCACCCTACCCTATAACCACATATAATCCATTCCACGTGAAACTGGTATGTGCAATCACAATTAACACCCCTGGACATTTGTCCTGTTGGTTCATACATATTTGCATGTATGTTGATGCATCTGCCCTATTCATACATCCAAACCTGATGGCCTGTTGCCATCAATCAACCCTGCATGTTGTTGGACTGTGTATTGCTGTTCAACATATGCATGTGTTATGCTTGCTGTTCAATGGTTTGAATATCTGGGTGTTTGGTTAATGGGAATACTAATACATGCTGTTACAACTAATTGTGAATTGTTTGTACGTTACTAACCCAAACTGTCATGACATAATGCAAAACATAGGACGACAGAGAAGGCGGGTTCCAGCGGACCCACCTCTCCCTCCTCAGCTGGCGAGTGCACCTGGCAGTAGTGCCCAGGTCGGACCCTCCTCTGGTGGCCCTGTGCCACCTGTGGGTGGAAGCGCTGCAGGGGATGGGGCTTGTCCCCCCTCTGCAAGTGTGGCTGGAAGAGAACATCCACTCACCCTCCGTAGTGTCCGGACTGTGGTGTGTAGGGAGATCTGGGAAGCTGTTCTTGGGCCCCTACGCCAGCTTGAGGCACAGGTGGCACAACTAATGGGCGTGCCTGCTGCCTGGCCTACACAGCCCCCAGCACAGCCCTGTCCTGGGCCGTGAAGGCACAGTGGCAACTGCCCATGGGTGGGGATATCAGTTCCACTGTTGCCATCTGTGGGCTCATGGGCGCTAGATATCCAAACATCCGTCCCCGTCAATTGTGTAACCCCCCCACGTGTCATACACCGCCCCTGTATGCGTCTTGTTTGTCTTGTCTGTTAACCTACCCAACCTACCTCCCCAGCTATACGGACTTCCCGTACCTGACATACCACTCTCACCTGAAAAAAAAAAAAAAAGGGCACTCTGTACCCACAAACAAAATACGCCCCATACATAGCTGCCCATTTCGCACACGTCTGCTGGACATGGAAACTGTCAATTACAATTGTCTGTACAACAAGTATTATTGTTGTCCTTACACCTCTCTCAGGGGTGGAAGGTTTCAAATGTCACACCAAATTACAAACATATGCACAGCTGTTGCTGATGAAGAAATGGGCAGCTATGGGCCTTACCTACATCCCTCCTGCAAAACCCGAGCTTGTTTCCCTACTGTCTTACCCTCTTTGTGACCCCTTTTGCACCACTTTCCTGTCTCCCCATTTTCATTTCTTTCAAGGAAAATAGCGTGGGTGTGCGCAAGAGTAAGCACTTTTAAGCGGTTGTAAGCAGGTGTGCGCGGAGCTGAACGCCAGTGCGCATGCGTGAGCTCTGCGCAAACCAGCGCTAAACCGGTTATAACTGCTTAAAAGTGCCTTAGTCACTCTGAATGACAAGGCCTGTAGTCTGCTCAAAAGCAAAATAAAATCCCACTGTCAGTCCCGAACCCAGGACCTTGGAAACAGTAGTCTGCATGACTTACCACTAAGCCATGACTGTTATATAAGAACATTGTGCTACAATAAATATATCATGTAATAGTAGGAATGAATGTAAAGGGAATATAGGATGTGTAGTACACAAAGCATGTCATGTATATTTACTGTCAAATGTAGTGGATTTCTAGAATAGTAGTGTGTGAACAGAAACAGCCATGCTAGTTGGTAGCTAGTAGGTAATAATGTCACTGTAGCACCTTGCAAGCCACACACATACTCACAGCAGGATAATCACTGCCCATACCCCACAACCTCTTACAGGAACACATCCGGACTAAGTAATAAAAATGTGGAGCAAAGGCCCAAAACAGGGACACATTCCAAATAATGCTACAACAAACTTAGACAGTTGAGAGAGTAACAGGTTCTGCATTTTGTTGGATGTTTGGAAGGGTATGAAGTCTGAAACTGAAATGTTTGTCACTATAGTCTGACTTGAGCCCAGAGTGATTTGCCAGAAAACGCTGTTTATGAGATATTGACCAAAATATGAGGCAAAAATGTGGACAACCTGCAAATATCTGTACACTTGAGAGGTCTGACACTGCCGTATTTGAATAGTTAAGAGCCTAGACATAGCAACAGTGACTGAGTTACAGGGATGCCCTACAGACTCCCTGAGAAATGTACAAACAGCCGGCAGAAAGGTGTTACAACACATGCAATGGTAACTATGAAGTATTGAAAGTATGCACCACTTGCACGGCAGAAACAGTGTAGTAATACATATGCTCATGCTATCCCACAGTCACAACTGCAGAATACAAGACAATTTAATGGGTGTACCCCACTGATATGTACCATTCCATGAGGCAGATAAAAGATGCACCTGAGAGTCTCTGGGGCCTGCTCAGCAGCATACACAAATACCCTAATAGATGTCAAGGCCCACACCATGGCCAGACCACACTGCATGCAGTAACACCCTAGCAGATATAGCAAGCATTCCAAGGTGTGAATGTACATGGAAATTAGGAAAGCCACAGCAACACACTACAGTCAAGACACCTAGCAGGCATACAAGTAGTGAATGTAAAGGGCAAATATTGAAGCCATAGCAACAAAGTGCAAGAGCCACTGCTATATACCAGTTACACCACATGTCCCACAGGAAAGCACACACACCCACATTAACAGTAGTAGTAGTCTTAGGTGTCAGTGTACATACACACTTAGTACAGGAAACTGGAGAAATGAATGGAGAAATGTTAATCTACAACACAGCAAGAAATATGAGAGAGATACTAGCCTTTACACTCACAGAACAGTGTCCACAGCATACCAGCATGATCCCTGCCCTTAAACTCTGAAAGGGCTATGCCTATCTCACATACCTTTTCATAGCACTGTCCTGGAATCACAGTGAAAACTGCAATCAGTACACAACTGGCTGCATGCAATTAACAAATGCTGACTAACAATTGGTGCAGAGGCCATCACATGGACATATGCAGATACCTAGAAAAGCATGCTGTACTCCCAGTCCACACATGCAATACTTTCATTGCACCCTGTGGAAGTAGGGAGAGACAGAGAGAGAGAGAGAGAGAAAAAAAAACAAAAAAAAAACATACACAAACAAAACTAGTCATCAAAACCCACTCGAAAGCTGCCAACTGCCAACTGGAGCAGCAGGACACTAAACCAAACGGCAACGCAAGCAGCTGTGACAAACACAGGTAACGTAAAGTAATACTTTAAAAGTCTACATACTGTGAACCCTCCATATGTGTCATTGGTCTGTATCCATATGCATATGAAGATGTGCATAGGGCAGGGGACATACAGCAAATATCAGTGAAGGCTGTACATACATATGTATGTGAGGGCATCTATGTGCACATATCAATGTAGGTTGAATGTAGGCTGTAGTGCAATGTACAAAGTAGGTTTCACAGTTATGTATGTTTAGCAGTATGTTAGTGTGTGTATACAGTTTTGTAAACAAACATGTTGATATACCTATCATATGGATACGTATGTATGTCAATATATGTATGTATGTATGTATGTGTATATATATATATATATATATATATATATATATATATATATATATATATATATATATATATAATATGCATATATGTATACATACATAGAGAGGGATGTAGGAATACATAGACAGATGTAGATAGATAGAATATGTAGAAACATATATATGTAATACACACATACAGATATAGATATATGTAGATACATATACATAGACAGACAGATCTGACTATCTACAGATATGACTGTATATGGTGATCTCACACTCCCCCTGTCCCCCCCTCTGTCACTCTCACCCACTCTCTGTCACACACACACCCTCCATATCTATAGCTATATATGTACATCGATATATATATGTGTATATGTATACAGACATATATATATATATATATATATATATATAGACATATATATATATATATATATATATATATATATATACATATATATATAGACATATATATATATATATATATATATATATATACATATACATAGAGAGAGAGAGATGTATATATATTCTGAGTGAGGCACATGTGTACAGATGTATTGCAACAGGTGCCTGGTGACAAAGGCATGGAGTGAACACCAGTGTAGAAACTGGAGTACCATACCCCATTTCAAATCACCTACACCAGTAACCACCAGATATGTGCTTGGCTGCCCACCACTGCATGTGTCAGGGGTGAATAGGGTCATAAATGTGTACAATACTCCCCCCAATGATAGTCACAGTGGCACACTATTCCTGGAATACCTGCACATGGTATGTGTCAGCAGACATGGTGTGTCAGCTATGGACATGTAGGTCAGTGTACCCCTCCACACCACACAATGGCTGCCACGGTATGTACCTCACATGACAGCTACAGATATGGAGAAGGACACAGTGACATGTACAATACTGTGACAATGCACTCAAACACATTACCAATGCACAGTGACTGACAACACCACAGAGTACACACATACTACCCACATAGAGGTTACCACTCCTGGATTTACATACTTAAGTCACACCCATGACAGATGTCCAACAACCATAGTAACACCTCACACCATCCACAACCTAAATGACTGCTGTGTGTCATCCGTGACACTGCAGTAGAGAGCATACGGCAGAGGTACAGGTTCCTACCCACAGATAAGACATACCCTGCAATAAACCACACAGCATTAAGAAGCAAGACTCCCCATGAGTACATGTCACACATACCCCTGCTGAATGTTAGTCAGATAGGTAATATGTCATATGAGTCACCCTGTGTAACTGTTTGACAGGAGCAGGTACCATCACATCACATGTGTCACAATGGTCAGGGTAGCAGAACAATATGCTGCTGTAGTCCCAGGGGCAATAGCATATTGTATTGTATTGTATTGTAATGTATTGCATTGTGTTGTATTGTATTGGTATGTAGAGGTGCCTCCTTCATGGAGTGGAACCACTGCTGCTGTACGCCAGTGTACAGGTACATATCCTGTAGTCAGGCTAGTGTTACATAGCACTTCTATATGTGTGTTTAGCTCCTCTTGGAGTTCATGTAGCATGCAACCTGGGATACCATCAGGTCCCATTGATGCTGTGTTTTCTGCTTTTCTGAGGGTGGCTCTCACCTGGACATCTGTGATGACAGGGAGGTTACAGTCAGCTGGGATAAGTATGTCTTAGTTTGGGGGGAGGGAGGGGGAAACTTGCACTGAACCTGTCTGCCACAATGTTGCCAATATCTGTGGGTTCAGTGAATTATTTGTTGTTGTGTACTAACTATGAGCATATTGGAGGGTTTCTGACCAGGTTGCTAACATAACTGAAGAAGGCCTTGTGGTTATCTGTAGTGTTCCCGTTGATTTCCCTCTCAAAGTTGCCCATGGATGTTTGTATGAGAAAAAATAGCTCCTTACTAGTGCTGATCAGACATGCCTTCCCTTTGTGGAATTATGCTCTGCCTTGCAGTAGCTTCCATCATTTGTTATACAATCTGTCTATGGCTGGGGTCCACCAGACAGGTTGCTTTCCCTTTGTGGAGAGTGTCTTGGTCTTATATGGGATTGCATGATCCATGCATTCTTGGAGATGTCCGTAGAAATCATTTGTGAAGGGGTCAGCATTGTGGGTTGTGTCTTCCACTGGCCCAGTGGGCTTAAAGGATACCATGTCAGTGTTATGAAGTGTAAAGTTTGCATTTCAAATGTTATTCACTGTAGTCATTTGTGCTGGTGGTGGAGGTGGGATATGTATATCCAGGGCAATTAGTTTGTGGTCAGCTCACAGTAGTTGATGATGTACCCCATACAGTACCTCGATACAAACCCCCAGAGTGAGGAGGTGCTTTGGACCTGAATCAGTGTTCTGACTGCTGGGGTTTGGTAATATGTCGTATGGAGTGTGCCAGGTACTGTTGCACAGTTGTTGGCTGAGCACTGATACCTGGCCATTTACATGTGTATCCACCAATAGACAGACAGATGCTATATATGTGAGATATGTTGTATCACAACAGTCGAGTAGCATGTGTAGTATGTGTGCCAAATTCTTCTGACATATTTTGCTGATATCATGTTATTTCCTTTTTCAGGACCATGGCTCACCAGCGCAATCCAGCGTACTCTGCAGCTGAGGATGAGGAGATACACCAGAGCCTGGTGCGGGATTATGCAATACTCTTTTCCCGCACCAGCCAGAATCAGCAGGAGAGGGCTGCACTGTGGCAAGACCTGGTCCGTCGGGTAAATGACATAGGCACGCATAATAGGACATATGAGCAGGTATGACATCACTGCAGTGATTTAATCAGAAATGTCCATCAGCGTGCGTCGGATATCTGCAGGCAACAGGTTTCCACAGGTGGTGGGGTGGCTACACATCCCCCACTCACCAGACTGGTGGGACTACCCATAAGTGTTGTGGCTCCAGCTCGCCAACAACAACAACAGCAGCAGACCTGCATTATGATGGAGGCTGGAGCCACACAGCAGCAAGACTACGAGTGTGCAGGTAATATGCCATATGTATAGTTGACTGTTGTGTACACTGGTAGTTAATGCATGTGTGAGGTGTGTCCTTGGTTTGTAGCTGTCATCATAGTATTTAATGTGCAAGTGTGATATTCTCAATATCAGCAGCTGACCTGTGAAAGGCAACTGTTGTACTACTGACCTATACCATACTCAGTAACAATGGCACAGTTGTGCCCACTGACATTAATTTCCTCACTTCTGCAGGTCCCTCCGGTGTAACAGCAATGCAGCCTATCCATGCTGGTGAGTGTGTATTAACAATACCTTTAATAGTCTTGATAGTAATAGTAATGTTAGGCGCACTTAGTAGTGCTCTGTGTATGCATGCAGGTGTGCCTGTGTCTGTGTGTTGATATCTCGCATACTGAGTAGTGTGCAAGTGTACAACTGTGTGCAAGTGTGCAACTGTGTGCAACTGTGTGCAAGTGTGCATGTGTACAACTGTGTGCATGTGTGCATGTGTGCACCTGTGCATGTGTGCATGTGTGCACATGTGCATGTGTGCATGTGTGCACCTGTGCATGTGTGCACCTGTGCATGTGTGCATGTGTGCATGTGTGCACCTGTGCATGCGTGCATGTGTGCATCACTGGTAACATTGTGTAAACATTGTAAACTGTGTTTCCTGTTTCCCTCCCACAGGTTCTGGTGCTGCTCTGGTGTCATGCAGCAGAAAACCTGAATCAGGTGCCACGGGTACTGATAATGATGACATCTGTGTAATGGCACAGGAAGGTATGCCAGGGTCCATCATTTGTCAGCCAATTGACAGTACACAGCTGTCAACCCCATCAATGCGCACAGTCATCCTGCCAATACACCCTTTGTCACCAATGTCCCTAGGTGATGGACAGGATACAGTGGGTATTGACCAAGGTAATGTGGTATCTGTGGCATATGCTTCCCCACACAGCAGCCATGGGCATGGCCCTGAGATGGTACCACACAGACAGATGTCCAGGGGTTCTCGTGGGAGCATCCGTGGGCGTACTGCTCCTGTCAGACATGCCCACAGAGGTCTTACAACCTCAGCTATGTTTCGGGCTGTCATGCAGGCACAGTCACGTATGGAATGGTACACCAGACAGGTTCTGAGGGAGCTGACAGCATGCCGCACAGCCATGACTGACAGTATGCGTGACATTGCGACTGCCATCCATAATTTCACCGATGTCATAGACGTTGTGGGGACATATTAGATCGGTTCCACAACTACATGTCCATGAGCCAGGGTGATGGCGGATGGTTGAGGCATCGACGTGGGCATATGCCAGCAACAGCAACAGCTGGCAGTCATCACGGACAAAAACAGGGCCGCGGCCACCCCCATAGTGCCAGCAGCAGCCCCAGCAATGCTGGGTCTGTGCTGTCATCAGACCGCCCCAGGAGACAATGTGCACATGGCTCTGGACAGGCCCGACAGGGATCTGTGTCCAGTCAATGAACACCTGCTTCTGATGACAGTACCCAGTCTGGATTGGTACCGGATATGGTCCGTAGCACCCCTGCAAGGCACAGGTACCGTGTCCGTGGCCAGAGACACTGATCTGTATGACCTGGCAGGTACAGTCTGTGGCTGTCCACAAACACCAGTATATGGCAGCCATGAGGTGGAACTGTGTGCATCCATACACACATGCAAATTGACAACACCTAGGGCTACCGCATACATGCACACACTGCATGAACATTGCCCCACCTTGTACTGCTGTCCCTCACCAACACACATACACATACATGTCAATTGGTGGTATCAGTGGCAGACTCAGGCATACCAAGTTCACCCCCTATGCATATGATGAAACTGTGCCACCTCCTGCAATCTGTAACATCAGTGCAGGTACAGGTTAACATGTTGCTGATGCACAGGGTGACTACATAGACGTGTAGTAATAGTATCATGTTGTTAACAGTGCTGTGCGCTGATATAATTGTGGGTATATTCCAGCATGCCTGATGCAGTAAGGGTATGATTGTCTTGTACTGTTGTCTACACCCATGGTAAGTACCATAGTGTATTATCTGCACATGTTGGCATACTGGTGGTAAGGATGTCAACAGAAGTCTACATACATAGGTAGCACAGGGGATAAGGTAATGAAAGTATTGATACGCAATGATGGACATGTAAACTGCAAGTGGCATGTTGCCCACACTGGACTCTGCAATGCGGATGTTTGAGGATGTTGATATGTGTGCAGTACTACACGACTGGTACAGGACATACAGGAGCACCCTAGCACTGCAAGCTCACATCTCATACCATGCTAGACAGCCCCAACACACAAAACTAACTTTCACAGGAGGGAGAGTCCCCATAAATGTCAGGGATACTGTGGTGGCAGGACAGGTAGCATACATCCTACTAAGTATGGAACCACTGAGTGAAGGCTCAGTGTCTATTTGACATGTGTATTACTGCAGGTATGAGCACCTGGGTTTCCATCCAGTTATTTTACATCCTGACGGTACATGGTCTGTACACTTGTGTGCGCTGAGACTGGACCCTAGCCATCAGACCTGTGTACTTCTATGTACATGTGTATATTGCCTGCATATTTGCACTGTTACCTACTGGACGTGGTACAGCTTGTTTGTTGTACAATGGACTACATGCAGCCCTGCTTACTGTAACTTTGTTTGCATGCATGTTTGTTGCAGTTTCCCTGGAACACTGATCCCACCTGCAATGCAGAGTTACAGAGCTTCTGTGGACTCCTAGTGACATCTGCATAGCTTACTATATGTATGTCCATGTCTCACTTGACAGAACGTCACTGTTTGTCCTGTTCACATGTACGTTGCCTGTGACACATTGCATATGACTTACCTGGCATTTGTCCATGTGAGCAGTCATATATGCCAGTGCTAACTAATCACAGGCACTACACCCTCACATACTCACCTTCTGTTCCTTGTTTCCCATTGGCCCTATGTGCTGTTAATCACCATGGCAATCACAATACTATGGTAGCATGTGCAAAGGTCACTTGTCAGTCACCTCTATGGTACAGTTGTGGAATATGTGGGTCATGTGGCAATGTCACAGCTGCCACATGTACACAGTCAACCCTCTCCCCTACACATGGATGTACAACACATGTATGAGATGCAACCACATAGCCAAACTGGGGACTAAGCACTCTGATCCCAGTACTGGCATAACCTGTCAGGTGGCATGAAATACTACAGTGACTACAATACCAGTCTGATGTAGACCTACACTGACAGCAATCCAAACACGTGAACACACTGGGCCATTCATGGAGCCTCAGAATAGCATCCTGCCTGAGCAGCAGACACCTCTGCAGCTGGCACACAGGCATACGTTAAGCCGGAACACAGCACTTGCAACACATAGCACACAAATCCTGTGTGCCAAACAGTTGAAAAGGAAAACCACGAAGGAAGCTGAGTGCAGATATAATAAATATTCCAATGGACAGGCGATAGCTTTAAAAACAATGATGTTAGCACTTTTATTAACCAAGAACTTTCGGAAGGTATACTAACCCTCCTTCCTCAGACAAAACAGTTAAGATCAAAGAAGGGAAGAGGTTAAATACTTGTAACCCCTCCCTAATTAGCAAATTTTAATTAATAAAACACATTCATTTAAAAAACAAACTGCTTTTTCGTCTTGGTTGAACAGAAAGGCATCTTTTGTCAACATACACACATGTGTAAAATCATACCATTCTTTAAAACCTTTTGTAAAAGGTACCTTCATAGAATATACATTCTAGTTGTTCCAATATGTATATAGAAATAAATACTATTAACTAAATAAGCTCTAACAACATATATTAAAAAAACAAATGTTAAAAAAACAAACTAGTGGGGGAAAAAGAAAACAATCCTTTCACATCAGATGATGTTGCCCTATAAGGCATAAAAAACACAACAATAATACCCCCCCCCCATCAAAAAACAAAAACAACAGAGAGTTCACCTAATAAGGGCTGCCTAAACCTAACCAGAGAGCATGGCTGTAGGAAACTGTTATCCAAAAACAAAGGCTGTGAGGCTGCAAAATAGGGACAGAGAACAAAAGGACTGAATGGTGAAACATCCAAGGAAAGTGGGATGACCTAAACAGCAAAAGTTGACCTAAAGGAAATCAGCCAAAATTGAAATCAAACCTACTTTATCTCCTCATGGCTACTAATCTAAGAATACAGGACAGAGCAATAGCCTCATTCAAGCCGGGATATGTGTACGCTGCCGTTCTCACTTGCCAAAGGAGATCTTCCTTTTCTAAAATTAGCTGCCAGGGGCCGCTATTAGGGTCTGTGGCTACTTGTTTTACCACTACAAAGTTGAACGCATGACCCGGGTGGTCAGCAATATGGCGGGCTAGTGCGTTCTTTGTGTCAACCTTTGAAATTGCATATAGATGTTCGTATATATATATATACACATGGATGTACAACACATGTATGAGATGCAACCACATAGCCAAACTGGGGACTAAGCACTCTGATCCCAGTACTGGCATAACCTGTCAGGTGGCATGAAATACTACAGTGACTACAATACCAGTCTGATGTAGACCTACACTGACAGCAATCCAAACACGTGAACACACTGGGCCATTCATGGAGCCTCAGAATAGCATCCTGCCTGAGCAGCAGACACCTCTGCAGCTGGCACACAGGCATACGTTAAGCCGGAACACAGCACTTGCAACACATAGCACACAAATCCTGTGTGCCAAACAGTCACAGCCTGTACAGCTAGACAACACACCTGCTACAGTTGTGTTAGGTACCTTTATTGTCCGGTACAGTGAGGTCCCGCCACCAGGCTGGACAAGGTGAAGGTCACAGTGATATGCCCGTGGGGCACTATGGTCCACCACATAACACAAGCATACAGGTCAGTCAGAGGCATGGACACATATGACTCAGTCATTGTCCATGCCACTATGGCTGACCTGTGATGTACCTCCCTGGACTACATGATAGGGAACATAGAAGGGCTCTCTGAGCATGTGGCACAGGCTGGTATGAGCCTGACCTTGGTTGGCATCATACCCTCACCAGGAATGCTGACGTATTACTGAATGCTGATGAATTACTGTAGCTACAACACCCTAGCTGAAAGGTTCCGAGCATGTAGTCACTGCATTGCTATGGAACAACTTGTTACCACTCCCACAACAGGTGAAAACATGCAGTACCTGTTCATCAACAACATGTAGACTATATGCCCCAGACCAGATGTGTATCCCTCGCTGCTAGGATGATACCATATACAACTCACATATACAACTCACTTGCCTCTCCTCTCTATCCACCCAACAGCCAAACCACCTCCCCACTTTCCTAGACTCCCTCTTACTATACATCTCTTCTACCACCGTTCCACTCCAGTTTGTTCCCTTACTCACTCACCTACAATACCAGTTTCTTCTTTCTAGGTGGCACTTTAATCCTATCCATCTTTCTCTGCCTCTCTCTGCTCTACCCTCTGTAATCTCAACTACTTTCTTATGCCCTTGATCTGATCCTCTTCACACCTACCTTGTACTTCTTCAGTACTTTACCCCTCTGGATCTCCTTTTCGGTATACTCCTGTACCATCCCAGTTCCTCTCCACACAGATCCTACCTTTCTAACCTGTAGCTAACTGCTTTGCTGATAGTTTTTCCTCTCTAACTTCTATTCCTTGTTTCTACATCTCCGCTCAAGCCTCTGGCTCACTCCGCTCCCCTACCCTACCCCCAAATCTCACCCACCCCCAGTGCATCTAGATTTATACCACCTAACCACTCCTACTTCCTCTCCAACCTCAGAACTCCACCCCTTCCTCTTCCTATTTCTCCTCCCACTTTCACACAACCACCACTTCATATCCCTCCCTCCTCCTTACTCTATACCTCTACATTGCTTATCTATACCTCAACATGCCTGGTAAATACTCATCCTTCCCAATTCAACTACTACTCCTCCTGAACCTTACCTATATCTACTATCTTACCCAACCACATCCAATCACATACTCACCTCTCTCACAAACAACTTGCCCCCCCCCATTCTTCACAATCCAAGTGTTTCAGCTCAATCTCCCCTGAACTGTATCCCTTCAGCAATAAACTATGTCTTCATTTCAAACTACTCTCCCCTCTGAAAACCTCATCAACTACTCTACCCTCCATACCTCTCACTACTCTATCTATTTATACCTCTCAATCCAAAAAACCCAAATTCCTCCTCTACTTAACTCAACTTCTAAATTCAATACTTTTATCCGGTGATATACACCCTAACCCAGGCCAACCCCCCTCCTCCTCTAGCAATAAATCCATCCTACTTGCAGCTCTTAATGCACAAAGTTTAGCTAACAAAATTTCAAATCTCCATGCCTGGCTACTCCATAACAAACCAGACATCCTAGCTATATCTGAAACCTGGCTAAAACCAAATGTAAAAAATGAAGAGATATTACCACCCAATTACTCTATCATGAGAGCAGACAGGTGGTGTGGCTCTAATCTACTCCTCCTCCCTATCTATAACACCTTACAATAAAACCATACCAAGGTTCACTAATGCAGAAGTAATACTAGCTCACCTTCAGCTAAATAAACATAAATCTATATATATAGCCTCCCTCTATATTCCCCCCCGGAGACAATGTCCCAATACTCGAAGAATTCCTCTCCTGGCTATCAACTAACATCTGTAATGAAACTATAATCATGGGAGACACCAATATATATTGGTCTTCCATTCAGTCCCCTACTCACCCCCTCAACATCAACCTATACAACTACTCCCAACTCATCAACTCCATAACTAGACCAACAAAAGACTTCACTAGTGGCAGCATTTTAGACTGGATTTTAGTATCCCACTCCCACAACTACCCCGACAGTGGAATCCTCCCTGATTCCCTCAGTGACCACCTTCCCATCTTTACAAGACATTCTCCCTCTCCCTTGCTAGCTTCTCATACTTACTTAACTACCCGATGTCATAAAAACTTTAACCCTGTGGCTTTCTCTGCCACACTTAAATCACTTAACTGGTATCCCTTAAAAACTCTACCACTTGCAAATGCAATAACTCACTTTAATACAACATTCCTACATCTCCTAGATATTCATGCTCCATTAATAACCAAAAGAATAAAAAAGAAAACCATCCCCTGGATTACTAAATGTACTCTTGCCACCATGCGACTTAGAGATAAAGCCTGGGCACAATTCCAGAAGAACAAATCTACATCTAACCTTAATGTATACAAAACTCTTCGCAACTCAGTTAAAAAGCTTATCTCAGCAGACCGTCGCAACTACTTTGTTCAACTTCAAGACAACCATAGCACCAACCCACAAAAATTCTGGAGAGGTATAGCTACCCTCTTAAAACCTGGTACCACAGAAAACCCTAACCCCTCCCCAAATGTACAAGACTCTGATCTTGCTACTCAATTCAATTCTTTTTTCATTGACTCTATTTCCAACCTGACCTCTTCTTTTTCAAATAACAATCTGCCTCCTACCTCCACTTCTCCTCTCTCATCCCCCCTCCCAAATCCTTTCTCCCATTCCTCACACTCTCAACCCCCCCCATTTTTCATTAAACCTATACCCACTTCTACTATAAGAAAACTCCTGCAGAAACTAAAACCATGCACCAATGCCCCTGATAACATTCCCTCATTTTTCCTCAGCATAGCTGCTGATGCCATTGCCCTCCCTATCAGCATCCTAATCAACCGCTCTATCCAGGAAGGTCTTGTTCCTGAAATCTGGAAAAAAGCCTACATCATTCCCCTGCACAAAGGTGGAAATAATACTAACATTTCCAATTTCCGTCCCATTGCTATGCTCTCTCCCATTTCTAAGATCCTAGAGAAATGTATCCACCTTCAACTCCTCCCCCATCTCTTAGACAATAACCTATTAACTCCCACCCAGCATGGCTTCAGACCCCATCATAGCACTATGACTGCCCTCCTTTCCTTCCTTGAAACTGTGAATAAAGCTAGAGATTCTGGCCTTACTGTATCTACCATCCTTCTCGATCTCTCTAAGGCCTTTGACACTATCTCTCATAACCTACTTCTTACTAAACTAACTAACCTAAACCTCTCCCCCTCTTCCCTCAAATGGTTCACCAGCTATCTCTCAAACAGGCAACAAGCTGTCATATGGAAAAAGGCCACCTCCTCTTTTCTTGCCACCCCCACTGGTGTCCCACAAGGTTCAATACTGGGCCCCCTACTTTTCAACATTTTCATTAATGACTTTTACCGCTCTATCCCTCATGCTAACATTATCCAATATGCAGATGATTCCACAATCATCTGTGCTGCCCCATCTATACCAACTCTCTTAAAACAAACTCAGGATGCTTTCTCTACCACAGAACTATGGATGAAAGACAACCATCTAGCACTCAATGCTGCTAAAACTAAACTTATGATCTTTACCTCTTCTACAACTAAGACTTTCGACCGAAACTTATTCTCCATTACCAGCCAAAATACAACACCTCTAGAGTTGGTAACTGAAACCAAACTACTAGGAGTTCAAATAGATGACAGGCTCAAATTCAACTCCCATCTACTACTAAACATAAAAAGAACCCACCAAAAACTTGGCATGCTCTATCGACACAATCGGTTCCTCACCTCAACTACTAAACTTACTCTTTCTACTTCCTTTCTCTTACCCTCCCTTCTCTATGGAGCCCCTCTTCTAACAAACCTACAGTCATCACTCAAAACCAAATTGTCCTCTTGTTACAATAAAATAGCCAGATTCACTACTAGCAGCAAATCCTCAACCCATCACTGTGAATCTCTTCACAAACTAAACTGGCTTGAACTTCCTAACTACCTCTCCTACACTCAGCTCACCTATGCTCATAAACTCATTTTCCAACCTTCCCTCTGTCCCTCTCTCTTCACTACCTTTAAAATGCATCACACACAAAGGCTTCTCAGATCTAACAATCAAAACCTTATAGAAGTGTACAGACCCCTCCACCCCCCAGGACAATACCTCCTATCACACTCTCTTGCATGCCTATGGAACTCCCCCCATTCTACCACTTCTAGCCTCCCATCCTTTAAAAAATCACTCCACTCTTATCTAACTTCCACATGGGAATGCTCCTGCTCCCATCCCTCATAACTTACACTTACTTCTACACTGTTCCCTTCCTTCTCTCAAATCCCAAGTAACAAATTATTGTTTCCTTCTCTTATATAACTCCTTACTAGTATCCAGCAACTCCTTTCCTTTCTGGGGAAAAAAAAAAAAAGTTTTAACTTTGATTGAAACAATTTTTATCAGCCGGTTTTTACCTCTGTAGTCATCATACATTTTATGTGTCTATATTAATTTTAGTCTTGCTTATCTATGTAACCTATGTAATCTATGTTTGTATATTAACCTTTGTGTAAATCTTTATGTGGAGCTTTTCTCCCCAGGACTCCATTGAAAATGGGTTCTTCTGGCCCAATGGACTATCCTGGTTAAACAACTGCAAATAAAATAAAATAAAATAAATAAAATATACACATACCACATGCAGCACCTGCACAGAAGACCACAGTCATAATGTTATGCAGTGCAAATACCATGTATTCACATGTGGCAGGCGTCAGACATGGAAACTATTGAAGGTCACAGGTACATATGTGTATTTGGCACACACATACATCATCTGGGTCCATTGCCATTACTGGTTTAATCGATGTCATGCATTATTGTGAACAACAACCCACACACATGGGAATTCTGTGTGACAAAAACACACGTGGCATGTGTGGACTTCAAAGCCATAACTAACTGTGCTATGACAGTAGTGAGAGGCGCAGTAGCAGAGCGTGCTATTTGTATTACTGGGAGATTTGCCCTCTTCTGCTGTACTTGTAGGGTGCTGACATCATCTCTGTGTAGAGATTGGAATATGCACCAGCTGGTGTGTTGTACTGGTTGCCAAAAGGGTCAGTTCTCTCACACATCCTTTCACCCCCCCATACCACACACACTCTTGCAATTTGCAGGATTCAAACCCCTACCTAACTATGTTATGACACTCAAGACGGACGCATTAGCGGAGCGTGCTATTCTCCTGCTGTACTTATAGGGTGCTGACATCATCAGTGTTTAGAAAGGGGAATGTGCATCCCGTAGTGTGTTTTCCCAGTTGCCAAAAGGGACATTTCCTTCACACAGACTTGCACACACACTAAACCCCCTCACACAAACACACACACTTGCAGGATTCAAACCCCTACCTAATTATATTATGACACTCAAGACTGACGCATTAGCAGAGCGCGCTATTCACATTACTGGGAGGTTTCCCTTCTCCTGCTGTACTTATAGGGTGCTGACATCATCAGTGTTTAGAAAGGGGAATGTGCATCCTGTAGTGTGTTTTCCCAGTTGCCAAAAGGGACATTTCCCTCACACAGACTTGCACACACACTAACCCCCCCCCTCACACAAACACACACACTTGCCATTTGCAGGATTTAAACCCCTACCTAACTATGTTATGACACTCAAGACGGACGCATTAGCGGAGCACGCTATTTACATAACTGAGAGGTTTCCCTTCTCCTGCTGTACTTATAGGGTGCTGACATCATCAGTGTTTAGAAAGGGGAATGTGCATCCTGTAGTGTGTTTTCCCAGTTGCCAAAAGGGACATTTCCCTCACACAGACTAAACCCCCTCACACAAACACTTGCAGGATTCAAACCTCTATCTAACGATGTTATGGCACTCAAGACTGATGCATTAGCAGAGCGCGCTATTCACATTACTGGGAGGCTTCCCTTCTCCTGCTGTACTTATAGGGTGCTGACATCATCAGTGTTTAGAAAGGGGAATGTGCATCCTGTAGTGTGTTTTCCCAGTTGCCAAAAGGGACATTTCCCTCACACAGACTTGCACACACACTGACCCCCCTCACACAAACACACACACTTGCCATTTGCAGGATTCAAACCCCTACCTAACTATGTTATGACACTCAAGACAGACGCATTAGCGGAGTACGCTATTCACATTACTGGGTGGTTTCCCTTCTCCTGCTGTACTTATAGGGTGCTGACATCATCAGTGTTTAGAAAGGGGAATGTGCATCCTGTAGTGTGTTCTCCTAGTTGCTAAAAGGGACATTTCTCTCACACAGAATTGCACACACACCAACCCCGCTCACACACACACACACACACACACACTGAGCATTTACAGGATTCAAACCCCTACTTAGCTATATTATGACACTTGAGGGAGATGCATTAGCAGACTGCACTATCCGAATTACTGGGCATCTGTTCTGCACCTGCAGTATTTATAGGGTGCTGACATCATTATTTCTACAGAGGTATGTACATCTAGTACTACCTGTCAGGTGGGGGATAGCATATGTATGCATTTGCAGCCACCTACTTCAGGATCAGATATGCACATCAGCACTGGCAGGTTATGTTCTATACCATGCTTTGTGACCACAGGACCTGTAACACACAACACAACCAGTTCGGACCACCCCTCCCACATCCAGGACATACACTTTGCTTCCCTGGGAACAGTGCCAAGATATGCAGGTGTTCACATACACCATTCCAGTTGTTAACGTCAGGTACAGGTACATTGTGTGTGGGAACTACTCAGGCCTCTACAACATTACCCTACAGCCACTACAATTTGTGAGTCCATGTGCTATGGCAGAACCACTCACCACAGCCACAAGGGGGAATACATATTGCACCTGACCATCTGCAACATGGGTACTTACTGTTCCACACCAGAGGTAGACCACCATTGTTGATATCTGACCATACCCACCTTTCCCTGGGCATCCATATCCCATCCCCACCCCCAGGCAAGGTTGTCACTGCAAACAAAGTGTATTTATCAAAAGCAGACTTTACACTTGTGAAGACTGGGGTGGAAGACTTCAAAGGACCCATGCTGGGGGAGTATACAGGCCACTCTGCATAATCCTTGACAATTGCATTATATGAGCATGTGGAAGGTTTGCATTGATCATGCTATCCCAAATATACCCATGACTCCTCCACAACAGGACACCTGTCATGTGTACACCAGCCATATATGAGCTGTCCAACAGACAGAGTGAGCTAATACATTGCAGAGCAGTAGCCCACAGAGGGAGGACATCTCTGAACAGTACTGGCATGACACTTCAATCCCTCATAATCATCACAACAAAGTGTTGACAGTGAAATTGTCCAGACAATGCAGATAATGCTCCCCTCAGTCTGTTATTGATGCCCACTTACTGTTAGAGGTCCTCACCAACCCCCTTCCAGCACACATCAACAACATGGATATAGCTTAGCAAATTCAACACCTGGGATCTCCACTGTGTCCCTGCTTGATGGAGGCACAGCACACTAGCCTCACACGGTGCCTTATGTGACCTACTTTACAGTGGCACAGTAGCCTACTGTACTGGGGAGGCAGACACCAAGCACACTCTGGCTAAGCTGTCATTCCCTAGGGCAAACAGCCTAGTGCTGACCTCTACACCCATATGTTTAATTGTCAGATGCACAATATTTGTTGCTGATAGACTGTTTGCAGGTCTTTATTTCCATAGCATTCCCTGTTTCTATGAACAACTTGTGTATCTGTGGAAGATGTTTGAATATGAGAGGGATCCACTATATCACTTATCTCTCTGTAGTCATTTAACTGTGTGCACTGGGCAGATTGCTGTAATGTGGTTGGTTCCTGGAATAACACGTACAAATACCAGATATGTGTGGCCAATTGCTAAACTGAGATTTGGCCAAAGTGTGTGAGCATGCCCAGTTCAGGCTTTCCATGGCATGTTGTCTGACATATGTCTCATTTATCAAAGTGTGCGAGCATGCCCAGTGTGGGCTTTACATATGTTGAACTCTGCAGCCCACCACATTTGTGGATGAGTGTGAACTTCAACAATATCTCACGTTTATGGTTGTGTGTTGTGTGTCATGTTGTGTACTTACTGTCCAACTACTTTGTGTCTGAACACAACAGGGATTATACTGTGCCTGCAGGGTTTGCATGGGATACTTTGCATACAGTTGTCAACATCCTTTCATACCGACCTAACACTGTAGTACCGTATAGTGTACTGGTTCAGTACTTTCACTGTGGTGGACAGTATCCTGGGCTTTAGTCCTATCACTGCCTTACATTTTCATAATGAGCACAACAGACTGGTTAGGGGCCAGTTGTGCACATCTGACCATGTTGCATTATGTTCAGATATGAACTACTTAAACCAGGCTTGTCCAACATTGGTAGTGTATTCCACAACATAGGTGTACATTGGCAAACACTAGCGATGTGCCCTAGGCCATTTCTAATGCTAGTCGGAGAGTGTGTTTGTCCTTCGACACACATTGTAACTGGAGTTTGCCATGACATATGTCATGGTTAGTATACTGTGCCTCCGTCTACCCATGACATAACAGTGATACCCAGGGTAAACCTACCATCTCCCATCCACTCATCAAGATTCCTCTTGAGGAGAGTCGATGAGTGACTCTCTGGCTAACCTGTACTGGGAGTTTACTCAAGAGTGGGGGTGGCTTCTGTGTTATGGATCATTCAGTACAGCTTGTCCTATGTATGTCAGTTCTGGGGTTCAGATCTCTCATGTGCATAGCTCATTGCCATTCAGATTGTACAAGGTGCAGCATGTTCATTGATTCCAACTTGGACATGGCTTTATACATCAGGCACATCTTGCCTCTGGGTGGGCAGTATGGCAGTGTGTGGAGCTGCAGTTTGTTTAATCAGGCAACACATGGCATCTGTTCAAGCTCTTTGATACTCCTGGTGAGGTACTTTTGGGGACTTTACAGTTGATGGAGGTGTCTGCTGAGGTACATCCCACAGGGGCTATTGTAGTCAATTGTAACGCTGATGAAGGATGACTGCAGAGCCACAATGACCTCCCCTTTCCTAGATCTGACAACCTTCATGATTAGGTGGGTATATGGTATGTTTCTGTAACCACTACAGCCACATGCTTGTCCAATGCAGGATATCTATCAACTTGTGTCCCCAGGTCTCTCATTACATGTTAAGTACTTAATGGGTTAACACCTATGTGGTAATTGGTGGGCACTTACTGTATATCCACAGGGGTTGACTATACACTTTTCTGCAATTAGCTTGCTAACATGGCTATGGCACCAGTTGTCTGTTTCTATGTGGCCCTTTTGTGGGATGCTTGTGTCAGCTGGAGGGCCAGATATGGTGGCCAGTTTGTAGTCCTCTGCAAACTTGTTCAGACACAGTCCTTCCATGTTGGCCTGTACCTATGGGACATATATACCAAACGAGGGAGGTCCCAGGACCAAGCCTTGTGGGATGCCAGTTATATCTGGTTTGTAGTCTGACATGGCTGCAGCATGTCTGACCATGTCAGTTCTGTCCTTGGTCTGGTTTGCAACCCCTCTACTGACATAGGGGTTTATATTTAAGCTGGTGAGCTTATCTATAATGAACACGTGGGGTATTGTATGGAAGCCTTTGCAAGGTCCAGCTACGCTGTGTGGACCACATTCCCTCATCAATGACCTTAATGACTGTTTCAAATGAGTCAAACATGTTTAAGGGGCGGGATCTGCACCTAAGAAAGCCACACTGGGTAGGGTCCGGTGTCAGTAGGTCCCCAATATCTTTATGTCTGCGGTACATGCTGATCCTTTCCATAGCTTTGCAGACCAAGCTTGTCAGGATTCTGGGGTGGTAGTTTGCAGTATCCATTCAGGCAACACCTTTGTTGAGAAGGACCACTGTTGTTGTACACTGCTCTTTGGGTACATATCCTGTGGTAAGGCTGACATTGAGCAGTAGTGTTATTTGGCATTCCATTCTTCTTGGAGTCCATGTTGGACTCAGCCCAGGACACCATCTCATACCATTGATGCTGTGTGTTTTGCTTTGTAGATGCTGGCTGTTACCTCAGCATCTGCAATGTCAGGGGGCCAGCACTCTGCTGGGATAGATATTTTGCATTTGGGGGAGGTTTGCACTGCACCTGTCAGGTTGGATGTTGGCAATATGTGTGTGTGTTTGGTATGTTGTTTGTAATATTTGAGTGATTCAGAGCATATCTGTGAATTCCCAACAAGGTTCCTACCATCAGTTAAGAAAGCCTTGTGATTATCCTTAGTGTCCTGTACAATTTGTATCTTCATAGGTTCATAGGTTCATACTAGGCTATCTGCCCTAGGGCATTTATAAGCCTAGCCAGAGTGTGTCTTTCGCCACCCCTTGCTATGTGAATATTATGGCCATTTATGATTTACTTTACTGTGCCTCTGTCTGGACGTGACACAGTGAAGACCCCCAGTGTACATCTATGATCATCCATCCACTTGGCAAGATTCCTGTTGAAGAGTGTCAGTGACGGGCTCTGCCTAACATGGAGTGGGATTCTGTTCCAGGGTGTAGGGAGCCTCTGGGTTATGTATCTGTCCCTCCAGCACATCCTATTTCATTATGTGTTGAGGTTGACATCTCTCACTCTCACAGCTCCGATGGATTTGGGTTTTCTGGGGTGGAGCATGTCCATTACTCCTGTGTTGGACATGGCCTTGTACAACAGGCATACAACGCCTCTGTGTAGGCAGTATGTGACTGCATTCAGCTGGGGTGTCTACAGCCAGGCAGCATATGACATATATTTGAGACCCTTTATCCTCTTGGTGAGGTACCTTTGAGGTCTTTCTAACTGCTGCAGGTGTCGGGTAAGGTACATCCCAAATGAGGCATTGTACTAGATTATGGGTCTGATAAGAGAACAGTATAGGGGCACAATGACCTCTGTTGACGTAGATGTGAATCCTGTCATGATACGGTGTCCAATATAGACAGTCTTCCTAGCCACGTTGGCAATGTGAGTGTCACATAACAGGTTACTGTCCACTTGTGTCCCTAGGTCCCTGATTACTCCTTCCATACATAATGGATTACCACCTATGTGGTTATTTAAGAGTACCTTGTTTGGTATTTGGTGAGACATTCATACTGTCCAGTGTCTTCAGGATGGCTGGGTGGGGTTCCTGTGTGTGAGAGTGTGGTCTGTAGCATGCTACAGACTGTACAGCAGTTTTGCCTACGGTTAGATGCACATGGGTGGTCTCCAATGCTTCGTGCATTGTCAGTTACCTGGACGTGTGTGTGTCTGTGCTGAATATGGATACTCCCCCTCCTTTTATGTTTTGGTCCAGGTTTTGGGGCGATAACACATGAAATGAGGTATAACCTGGTAGTGCTGGTGTGCTGTCAGGAGCCTTGCTGCAGGTTTCTGTCACTGCACGGATATCAATGTTCTCCATACTGGGGAGGGCCTCGGGAGCATGCATATTGAGGTTTACACGTCTGGCATTGGTCAGCATTACCCTTTTGTTTCTTTCCACTTATGTTTTCTAGGGTGGTGGGTTAGTCTTTTCAGCCTTGCCTACGAAAGGCTGTATGGAGGTGGCAAAAGCCTTATCCAATATCCAGATGCCCAGGGGTAACAGGTGCAAGCCATCCCTGGAACAGCAGCGTGGCTTGTCAAGCATGATATCCCAAACAGGCAGACATTGGATCCCCTTGGAATGACACCAGTAATTGTGCCACTTGTTAAAGCTGATCATTCTGTATTTGCACTGTGGCATCATTCTTGGTGAGGGTAGGATGCTGCAAACGGTCAGTGTCATACCGGCTTGGACTACATAACCGGAGAGCTCATCTATGTCTCTTTTCATGTAGTCCGGGGGAGGTACATCTCAGGTCATTCATGCCAGCATGGACAATGACTGCATCATATTTCTACTTGCTTTGGGGTGACCTGCGTACTTGTGTTATGTGGCATATTATAGCAGCCTACAGGCAGCTTACTGTACCCTTTCCCTTGTTCAGTCTGGTGAGCGGGACAGCAGTGTGTCTGACTATGGAGTCACCTATTACAACTGTATCAGGCATGTTGTTTCTCCTTCTGGCCTGTGACTGTTTGGCACACCAGCTTTGTGTACTATGTGTTGCATGTGCTATGTTTGGAGGTAGTGGTTGCTTGGGTGTCTGCTTTGGAGGCCTTTGTTGATGTGGTGTGTTTGTAATTAGGGCCTCCAGGAATGTTTTTATGTGTTTATGTCTTTGGTTTGCAGTTGTGATAGGTCTATGTGGGACTGGGTTTGTGGTGTGTGTGTGGTTACCTTCTCCTCCTGACTAGTTTTGACAGTACTGAGTTGAGGGATCTCAGCCTCCGGTTTGGATAAATGGTTGCATCTCTCACATATATTTGTATTTCTTGGGGGGAGTTGAGGGTTGTCTGTGTACTTGGGGCAGGTGTAACATTGCCTCAAGATTCACAGATTCAACTTGTTGTAGCTGGCCTTAGTGGATTGTATGTGTGGACATATGTTATTGCCATACTACTGATCAGTGATTACTTCCCTTTTTATATTTGCTCTATCATGTAGTAGCTTCCTCATTCTCTTGCATGGTTTGGTAATGGCTGGAGTCCACCATGCCAGATGCCTGCGTGTATGGCATTGTGTCTTGGTTTTATTTGGGATTGCATAATCCAAGCATTCCTGGCAGTGTTCATGGAATGCCTGTATAACAGTTTCTGAGGTGTGGCCCATATTTTGCACCTGCACAGGGCCTTTAATGGATTCCACATCAGTTTGGAGGAGTGCAACTTTTGCTTTACACATGATTTTCACTGTGGTTTTCTGGCCAGGGACTGTGGTCAGGATGTGTATATCTGGTGTGATTACTCTATGGTCTGGTCTTACCAGTGAGGGATACACTTCTCATCTTGCCATCCAGTACCCATGTTGCTGATTATCACATCCAGTATGCTTACCCCTCTTGTGGGAGTGGTACGTTGTTCCTGGGCATTTTGGTTTATGGATTCTAGGAACTTTTGTCCTACAGTGTTGGAGCTAGTATAATTCTCCCAGTCTATGTTTGGGTATTTTCAGTCACCCAATATAATGTGGTTTGGAGGGCTTGATATATTCATGTATTCCAACATAGGCCAAGTGCAGTTCCTGGTATTAGGACAGTAGTCTGTAGCAGGCTATAAACTGGGAGGCAGTTTTAGCCACTGTTACTTGACCATGGCTAGTCCATGCTGCTTCTTGTTGTGGTACCAACATGGGGGTGTGGTTATCCTTGACAATTATTGCTAGTCACCCTCCTTTTGTAGCTTGTTCCATGTTTTGAGGCTGTACAGCACAGTATGACTGTAACCTGGTAGTGTTAGGGTGCTGTTGTGAGCCTTGACCTAGTTTTGTGTTACAGGACAGATATCAACATTCTCCATACTGGGGGAGTTTAGACTGCATGCATGTTGCTGTTTAGACTTCTGGCATTGGGTAGCATTACATCTAGGTTCTTATCCCTTGTGATACCTATGGAGGTGGGTTTGTGTTTTGAGCCTTACCTATTCAAGGCACACTGTGGGTAACAACAGCCTTTGCCAGTATCCATAAGGCCTGGACTGATAGGTGCACACCACCCCTAGCAGGTGGAGCATCATGTCATGCTCAGCATGTCATCCCAGGCTGGCACACATTGGATCCCCTTTGACTAACTGCAATACTTCAGCCAATTATTGCAATTGATCATCTCATCGTCATATTGTGGCATCATGCTTGGTGAGGGTAGGATGTTAGTCAGGGTCATCAAGTTTGCATATACTACATGGTGTTACATTGCTTAACACATGGCATTCATGCCTCAGGTGATGCTGCAGGGCTGCCTCTGTCGGATGCACATACTACACTCCCTGTACATGTTTGACAGCAGGTTATGTCATTTTAGGCATCCCTGTTATTATATGAGTGAGTCAGAGAGGGGTATCATTCCCAGGGTTCCTACTGAGCCAGTGTATGTGCTATGTGTTGCCTCTTTGCCAAGGCCAGGGCATACTGGGCACACCTCCTTCTGCCTACTGGGGCAGGCTCAGGTTGTTCCTCCTCCGAGTCACGCTCTGCCTGTGATGGCCTTGGCAGTGGTGGGGGGCTGTTTGGCCCGGCCCTATGCTGGTCCTGCTGCAGCTGTTTTTGCAAGATCATATTATGTAGCATAGCACATACCATGACAATTTGGGTACATGTAGGTGGTGAGTACTGCAAGGCTCCACCAGATGTGTCCAGACACCGGAACCGTGACTTGAGCAGCTAAAACACACGCTCTATTACATTACGTGTTTGTGCATGTGCCTCATTATGGCATTCCTGTTCAGGTGTGTGTGCGTTTCTGATGGGTGTCATCAGCCATGGCTCCAGTGCATAACCTGCATCCCCCACTAGGTGTCCATGTGGGATGTCCCCATTGGCAAATGTCTGGTACAGCTGCGTCAAATGCCAGATATGGGAATCATGGTAGCTCCCAGGGCAGCCAGCACACACATTCATTATTATGCCCTGGGCATCACACACGACCTGGCAGTTGATGGAGGGGAAGCCCTTGCGGTTAATGTAGGCCTTACCCCGCTCACCGGCTGGTGCTTTGATGCATATGTGCATGCAGTCTACTGCACCTACTACCTCAGGGTATTCCGCTATTTGCTGGAAGAGACGCATATTGCTGGCCAATACCTCACGGGCATTGGGGAAATATACATGATTACTGACATGTGCTGACATGGCATCCAGCAACTGGTGCAGTACCCTAGAGGCTGATGCCTGTGATATCCCCATCATATCACCAGTTGGTCTCTGGAAGGTACCTGTTGCTAGTATTCTTAGGCCAACACATACCTTGGTTTCCACTGGGATGGGTTCCCCTCTGTTGGTTCTGTGTGTGAGGTGTGGCCTGCACAGCTCAACAATTTGCTGCAGGAGGTCTCTGTCCACTCTATAGCGCTCCACTATCTCCAGCTCATGTAACCCGTGGTAGGTGACCCTGGGCCTGTACACTCTTCTCCGTCTCCTCACTGTGGGTTGTCTGGCACCATTTGCATTGTCACCACCCTCAGCAAGTAGCCTATGTCTCCTTATGACAGCTATGGCAGCCCCTAGCATTTCTGCTTTGAGTTCAGCTTTTTCAGTTTTCACTTCTAATAGCTTACTCCTGTCTTGCAGTGTCTCTTGAGAGAAACATCCTGCACTGCTGTTTGCAGAGTTTTAAGTTCTTGGCTGGGCTACTATTCTGCCTGTGTAATTGCCTGCTTCTAATTGTTTTCACCTGCTAGCTCCAGCAGTATTCCCTGCTAGCTTCCTACTAATTCTGCTGCTTCCTGTTTCCTTTGTGTTTTCTCAGGGGGGAGCAACGCGCATACCAGCAGAAACACGCTCACAGTGGCTTACACGCGCGCACACATGCTTACACAGTTCATAATCTACTTATTCGGGTTAAAACGTGCGCACACCAGCACAAATAGTCTTACAAATCTGCCAACAGGCTCCCACATGCTCAGTCTGCCTTACACATGCGCACACTGCCCTACTCGCGCCTCATGGAGCGCACACGTGCGCATGCACACCCAGCAAAACAAGAAACTTTGGTGTAAGCAACAGCGTATACCTTCCATTTCTTGACTTTTCCATGTTTATCTTGTGGCACTCCTCTTTCCATGATATGTGTCTGACATCTGTCATGTAACACTGACATCCAATGAACTGCATTTCTTTCTGCCATTCCCCCCTGTGATGTCACCTATCTCCTACTCTATTCCTCCCCCTTATGTATCTCTTACACTACTCAGAATGTGCTCATTTGCTATGTGACAGTGGAATTCAGTATCCTAATACTCATTTACATCAGATTGCCTACTAATGTTTAGTTACATGTCTTAGACTCAGCTTCCCCCCTTAGCAACCACTAAACGGTGGCCATGTTGTTTTTGGTCTGCTGGTCCCTGCATTGTAAATCCATGTATTGCATAAAACCCACATTTGTGGGTTTATAACCTTCATTTTTATGTTTTATACAGTGCAGCCCATTTGCACGGGGCTGCACTGCGTTTAAACATCGGCGATCGCCGAAAAAAAAAAATTATTTCTCATATTTGCATTGAGGTACCTTGCCAATGGCCACATATTTGGCCATTGGCATGCTGCCTGACACATATGCACCCTTTATTTGGAGCTGACATGGCTCCATTGTGTTATTTGCAGAAACGTACTCAGTTGTCAACTGAGTACATTTCTGCAGCTAAAACGGCTCTTACACGGGCTGCTTTGGGCTTCCTGGATCACTAATCTATCTCATTTGCATGCCTTTTGGCTGCAAGTGAGGTGATTAGCATATCCACGCCCACTCCGTGTAAGAGACGTTTTATCTGGTCTCTTACACGGAATTTCGGGCTGTTCCTGGATCGCGAGGGCTGCATGGAGTCTTACACTACTCTTAGACTCCGTGCAAGCCTTCGTGAATCCTGCCCAGTGTCTTTGCAATCAATAAAGACTAGTTTTGTGGTACACAAAATGATCAGCTTTAACAAGTGGCACAACTACTGGTGTCATTCTAAGGGGATCCAATGTCTATCTGCTTGGGATGTCATGCTTGACAAGCCACGCTGCTGTTCCAGGGATGGCTTGCACCTGTTACCCCTGGGCGTCTGGATATTGGATAAGGCTTTTGCCACCTCCATAGAGCCTTTCGTAGGCAAGGCTGAAAAGACTAACCCACCACCCTAGAAAACATAAGTGGAAAGAAACATAAGGGTAATGCTGACCAATGCCAGACATGTAAACCTCAATATGCATGCTCCCAAGGCCCTCCCCAGTATGGAGAACATTGATGTCCGTGCAGTGACAGAAACCTGCAACAAGCCTCCTGACAGCACACCAGCACTACCAGGTTATACCTCATATCATGCGTTATGGCCCCAAAACCTGGACCAAAACAGAAAAGGAGGGGGATCCATATTCAGCACAGACACCTATACGTCCAGGTAACTGACAATGCACGAAGCATCGGAGACCACCCATATGCAACTAACCGTAGGCAAAACTGCTGTACAGTCTGTAGCATGCTACAGACCACACTCTCACACACAGGAACCCCACCCAGCCATCCTGAAGACACTGGACAGTATGAATGTCTCACCAAATACCAAACAAGGCACTCACAAATTACCACATAGGTGGTAAACCATTATGTATGGAAGGAGTAATCAGGGACCTAGGGACACAAGTGGACAGTAACCTGTTATGTGACACTCACATTGCCAATGTGGCTAGGAAGACTGTCTATATTGGACACTGTATCATGAAAGGACTCACATCTACGTCAACAGAGGTCATTGTTCCCCTATACTGTTCCCTTATCAGACCCATAATCTAGTACAATGCCTCATTTGGGATGTACCTTACCTGACACCTGCAGCAGTTAGAAAGACCTCAAAGGTACCTCACCAAGAGGATAAAGGGTCTCAAATATATGTCATATGCTGCCTGGCTGTAGACACCCCAGCTGAATGCAGTCACATACTGCCTACACAGAGGCATTGTATGCCTGTTGTACAAGGCCATGTCCAACACAGGAGTAATGTACATGCTCCACCCCAGAAAACTCAAAGCCATCGGAGCTGTGAGAGTGAGAGATGTCAACCTCAACACATAATGAAACAGGATGTGCTGGAGGGACAGATACATAACCCAGAGGCTCCCTACACCCTGGAACAGAATCCCACTCCATGTTATACAGAGCCCCTCACTGACACTCTTCAACAGGAATCTTGCCAAGTGGATGGATGATCGTAGATGTACACTGGGGGTCTTCACTGTGTCACGTCCAGACAGAGGCACAGTAAAGTAAATCATAAATGGCCATAATATTCACATAGCAAGGTGGCAAAGCCACACACACTCTGGCTAGGCTTATAAATGCCCTAGGGTGGATAGCCTAGTATGAACCTATGAACCTATGAAGATACAAATTGTACAGGACACTAAGGATAATCACAAGGCTTTCTTAACTGATGGTAGGAACCTTGTTTGGAATTCACAGATATGCTCTGAATCACTCAAATATTACAAACAACATACCAAACACACATACATATTGTCAACATCCAACCTGACAGGTGAAGTGCAACCCCCCCCCAGAATGCAAAATATCTATCCCAGCAGACTGCTGGCCCCCTGACATTGCAGATGCTGAGGTAACAGCCAGCATCTACAAAGCAAAACACACAGCAGCAATGGTATGAGATGGTGTCCTGGGCTGAGTCCAACATGGACTCCAAGAAGAATGGAATGCCAAATCACACTACTGCTCAATGTCAGCCTTACCACAGGATATGTACCCAAAGAGCAGTGTACAACAACAGTGGTCCTTCTCAACAAAGGTGTTGCCTGAATGGATACTGCAAACTACCACCCCAGAATCCTGACAAGCTTGGTCTGCACAGCTATGGAAAGGATCAGTATGTACCGCAGACATAAAGATATTGGGGACCTACTGACACTGGACCCTACCCAGTGTGGCTTTCTTAAGTGCAGATCCTGCCCCTTAAACATGTTTGACTCATTTGAAACAGTCATTAAGGTCATTGATGAGGGCAATGTGGTCAACACAGTGTAGCTGGCCCTGGCAAAGGCTTCCATACAATACCCCATGTGTTCATTATAGATAAGCTCACCAGCTTAAATATAAACCCCTATGTCAGTAGAGGGGTTGCAAACCAGACCAAGGACAGCACTGACATGGTCAGACATGCTGCAGCCATGTCAGACTACAAACCAGATATAACTGGCATCCCACAAGGCTTGGTCCTGGGACCTCCCTCGTTTGGTATATATGTCCCATATAAACTAAAGACAAGTGGCAGTTCTCAAGTCACTAGTAAAAAATATGTAGAATGCCCAGGACCACGGCACAAATAATATATGTCCCATAGGTACAGGCCAACATGGAAGGACTGTGTCTGAACATGTTTGCAGAGGACTACAAATTGGCCACCATATCTGACCCTCCAGCTGACACAAGCATCCCACAAAAGGGCCACATAGAAACAGACAACTGGTGCCATAGCCATGTTAGCAAGCTAATTGCAGAAATGTGTATAGTCAACCCCTGTGGATATACAGTAAGTGCCCACCAATTACCACATAGGTGTTAACCCATTATGAAAGTAAGGTGTATGCAATTACATGTGTGAGAGAACTGACCCTTTTGCCAACCAGTACAACACACCAGCTGCTGCATATTCCAATCTCTACACAGAGATGATGTCAGCACCCTACAAGTACAGCAGAAGAGGGCAAATCTCGCAGTAATGCAAATAGCATGCTCTGCTACTGCATCTCTCACTACTGTCATAGCACAGTTAGTTATGGCTTTGAATTCCTCACATGCCACGTGTGTTTTTGTCACACAGAATGCCCATGTGTGTGGGTTGTTGTTCACAATAATGCATGACATTGATTAAACCAGTAATGGCAATGGACACAGATGATGTATGTGTGTGCCAAATACACATATGTACCTGTGACCTTCAATAGTTCCCATGTCTGACACCTGCCACATGTGAATACATGGTATTTGCACTGGATAACATTATGACTGTGGTCTTCTGTGCAGGTGCTGCATGTGGTATATGTATATACAGTGTGAGATGTATATGGTATCATCCTAGCAGCGAGGGATACACATCTGGTCTGGGGCATATAGTCTACATGTTGTTGATGAACAGGTGCTGCATGTTTTCACCTGTTGTGGGAGTGGTAACAAGTTGTTCCATAGCAATGCAGTGACTACATGCTAGGAACCTTTCAGCTAGGGTGTTGTAGCTACAGTAATTCATCAGCATTCAGAAATACATCAGCATTCCTGGTGAGGGTATGATACCAACCAAAGTCAGGGTCATACCCGCCTGTGCCACATGCTCAGAGAGCCCTTCCATGTTCCCTATCATGTGGTCCAGGAAGGTACATCACAGGTCAGCCATAGTGGCATGGACAATGACTGAGTAATATGTGTCCATGCCTCTGACTGACCTGTATGCTTGTGTTATGTGGTGGACCATAGCGCCCCACGGGCATATCACTGTGACCTTCACCTTGTCCAGCCTGGTGAGCGGGACCTCACTGTACCGGACAATAAAGGCACCTAACACAACTGTAGCAGGTGTGTTGTCTAACCGTACAGGCTGTGACTGTTTGGCACACAGGATTTGTGTGCTATGTGTTGCACATGCTGTGTTCCGGCTTAACGTATGCCTGTGTGCCAGCTGCAGAGGTGTCTGCTGCCCAGGCAGGATGCTATTCTGAGGCTCCACGAATGGCCCAGTGTGTTCACATGTTTGGATTGCTGTCAGTGTAGGTCTACATCAGACTGGTATTGTAGTCACTGTAGTATTTCATGCCACCTGACAGGTTATGCCAGTACTGGGTTCAGAGTGCTTAGTCCCCAGTTTGGCTATGTGGTTGCATCTCATACATGTGTTGTACGTCCATGTGTAGGGGAGAGGGTTGACTGTGTACATGTGGCAGCTGTGACATTGCCACATGACCCACATATTCCACAACTGTACCATAGAGGTGACTGACAAGTGACCTTTGCACATGCTACCATAGTATTGTGATTGGCATGGTGATTAACAGCACATAGGGCCAATGGGGAACAAGGTACAGAAGGTGAGTATGTGAGGGTGTAGTGCCTGTGATTAGCTAGCACTGGCATATATGACTGCTCACGTGGACAAATGCCAGGTAAGTCATATGCAATGTGTCACAGGCAACGTACATGTGAACAGGACAAACAGTGACGTTCTGTCAAGTGAAACATGGACATACATATAGTAAGCTATGCAGATGTCACTAGGAGTCCACAGAAGCTCTGTAACTCTGCATTGCAGGTGGGATCAGTGTTCCAGGGTAACTGCAAGCAAACATGCATGCAAACAAAGCTACAGTAAGCAGGGCTGCATGTAGTCCATTGTACAACAAACAAGCTCTACCACTTCCAGTAGGTAATAGTGCAAATATGCAGGCACTATACACATGTACATGGAAATACACAGGTCAGATGGCTAGGGTCCAGTCTCAGCGCACACAAGTGTACAGACCATGTACCGTCAGGATGTAGAGTAACTGGATGGAAACCCAGGTGCTCATACCTGCAGTAATACACATGTCAAATAACAGACACTGAGCCTTCACTCAGTGGTTCCATACTTAATAGGATGTATGCTACCTGT
The DNA here is from genome assembly GCF_019279795.1 of Protopterus annectens. NCBI lineage: Eukaryota > Metazoa > Chordata > Ceratodontiformes > Protopteridae > Protopterus > Protopterus annectens. Next base: position 1,194,853,844 of record NC_056729.1, on the reverse strand, counting down.
CCTGCCACCACAGTATCCCTGACATTTATGGGGACTCTCCCTCCTGTGAAAGTTAGTTTTGTGTGTTGGGGCTGTCTAGCATGGTATGAGATGTGAGCTTACAGTGCTAGGGTGCTCCTGTGTGTCCTGTACCAGTCGTGTAGTACTGCACACATATCAACATCCTCAAACATCCGCATTGCAGAGTCCAGTGTGGGCAACATGCCACTTGCAATTTACATGTCCATCATTGCGTATCAATACTTTCATTACTTTATCCCCTGTGCTACCTATGTATGTAGCCTTCTGTTGACATCCTTACCACCAGTATGCCAACATGTGCAGATGATACACTATGGTACTTACCATGGGTGTAGACAACAGTACAAGACAATCATACCCTTACTGCATCAGGCATGCTGGGATATACCCACAATTATATCAGCACACAGTACTGTTAACAACATGATACTATTACTACACGTCTATGTAGTCACCCTGTGCATCAGCAACATGTTAACCTGTACCTGCACTGATGTTACAGATTGCAGGAGGTGGCACAGTTTCATCATATGCACAGGGTGTGAACTTGATATGCCTGAGTCTGCCACTGATACCACCAATTGACATGTATGTGTATGTGTGTTGGTGAGGGACAGCAGTACAAGGTGGGGCAATGTTGATGCAGTGTGTGCGTGTATGCGGTAGCCCTAGGTGTTGTCAATTCACATGTGTGTATGGATCCACACAGTTCCACCTCATGGCTGCCATATACTGGTGTTTGTGGACAGCCACAGATTGTACCTGCCAGGTCATACAGATCAGTGTCTCTGGCCATGGACACGGTACCTGTGCCTTGCAGGGGTGCTACGGACCATATCCTTTAACAATCCAGACTGGGTACTGTCATCAGAAGCAGGTGTTTGTTGACTGGACACAAATCCCTGTTGGGCCTGTCCAGAGCCATGTGCACGTGGTCTCCTGGGGTGGTCTGATGACAGCACAGACCCAGCATTGCTGGGGCTGCTGCTGGCACTATGGGGGCGGACGCGGCCCTGTTGTCATCCGTGACAACTGCCAGCTGCTGCTGTTGCTGGCATACGCCCACGTCGATGCCTCAACTGTCCACCATCGCCCTGGCTCATGGACATGTAGTTGTGGAACCAATCTAATATGTCCCCACAACGTCTGTCTATGACATCGGTAAAATTTCGGATGGCAGCCGCAATGTCACGCATACTGTCAGTCATGGCTGAGCGACATGCTGTCAGCTCCCTCAGACCCTGTCTGGTGTACCGTTCCATATGTGACTGTGCCTGCATGACAGCCTGAAACATAGCTGAGGTTGTAAGACCACTGTGGGCACGTCTGACAGGGGCAGTACGCCCACGGATGCTCCCACGAGAACTCCTGGACATCTGTCTGTGTGGTACCATCTCAGGGCCATGCCCATGGCTGCTGTGTGGGGAAGCATGTGCCACAGATACCACATTACCCTGGTTAATGCCCACTGTATCCTGTCCATCACCTAGGGACATTGGTGACAAAGGGTGTATTGGCAGGATGACTGTGCGCATTGATGGGGTTGACAGCTGTGTACTGTCAATTGGCTGACCAATGATGGACCCTGGCATACCTTCCTGTGCCATTACACAGATGTCATCATTATCAGTACCCGTGGCACCTGATTCAGGTTCCCTGCTGCATGACACCAGAGCAGCACCAGAACCTGTGGGAAGGAAACAGGAAACACAGTTTACAATCTCTGCAAAGTTACCAGTGATGCACACATGCACATAGTTGCACACTTGCACACTACTCAGTATGCAAGATATCAACACACAGACACAGACACACCTGCATGCATACACAGAGCACTACTCCATGAGCCTAATATTACTATTACTATCAAGACTATTAAAGGTATTGTCAATACACACTCACCAGCATGGATAGGCTGCATTGCTGTTACACCGGACGGACCTGCAGAAGTGAGGAAATTAATGTCAATGGGCACAACTGTGCCATTGTTACTGAGTATGATACAGGTCAGCAGTACAACAGTCGCCTTTCACAGGTCAGCTGCTGATATTGAGAATATCACACTTGCTCAGTAAATACTATGATGACAGCTACAAACCAAGGACACACCTCACACATGCATTAACTACCAGTGTACACAACAGTCAACTATACATATGGCATATTACCTGCACGCTCGTAGTCTTGCTGCTGTGTGGCTCCAGCCTCCATCATAATGCAGGTCTGCTGCTGTTGTTGTTTTTGGCGGGCTGGAGCCACAACACTTATGAGTAGTCCCTCCAGTCTGGTGAGTGGGGGATGTGTAGCCACTCCACCACCTGTGGCAACCTGTTGCCTGTGGATATGTGATGCACTCTGATGGACATTTCTGATTAAATCACTGCAGTGATGTCGTACCTGCTCATATGTCCTATTATGTGTGCCTATGTCATTTACCAGACAGACCAGGTCTTGCCACAGTGCAGCC